>NW_012267235.1:8971396-9042688 GCF_000151885.1 Dipodomys ordii
ACTGCTTTCTATGCGAGAGCTTGTTCAGCTTCCAGCTTCTCCTCCGCCATCTTGTCCTCTCCTCCCTTGCTTCCTGTTTTATACTGAAATATAAAATGAAAAATTTACAAAATGCCCCTACACTCAATTCAGATCTATCTTCTAGGAACAATGTGAGGTTTTAGAAAATAGCATAAAATATCATCAAATCAAGGCCCTTACAGTACCAAGTTCTGATACTCACTAGCTATTTTCATTTACATGAACCATTTCTTCTTTTTCACTGAGCACAGAGAGAACAGCTGGTTAGCCTTTAAGTGAACATGATCATACAAGACTGATGTTGCACATGTGTGCCAAAGGAAGTCTCTCTGGATAAATAAAAGGTTCCTCATTTATTTATGATGCAACAATCCATTGTGCATTTGGCTGAAAGAATCATCAATTATTTATCCAGAACTCTCTGTCTCCAAGTAAAGCTTTTTGTGTGCATAAGAGCATGTCTCTTTTTGTTACTTTAAAGCAGGTAATTTTCTTTTTTTATTGTGGTCGATGCTCTACCTCACAACATGTAGCATTGTGTAAGCTGTATGTTTGATAAAAGATTTTTAGTTCATGATACAATTTTCATTTGTCCCCTTTGGGTTAAATGCCTGAACATCAAGACAGAAGGAAAAGATCAGGATTGTATTCATTCAGTGGAACACTCATTGCTCTTCCCTCTCCCAAAATAGAATTACCACATTATTGAACATTAATTGAGTTCTGTGAACACACATCTTCTCAGGGAAAAAGGACTGATTTTTTCTGACCCTAATGTAGAAACATTTAGGACAACCTTGTTTCTCAACTGCGCTTCATAGCTTTAAAATCTGACTTTCACTCATCTTAACTCAGATGAGATCAGATCTTATCAGATCTAACTCTGATCATCTCAGACATTTTGCTTGTGTGTGTGTTTGTGTGTGTGTGTATGTTTAAAATGCAAGCAATAAAATAAAGATGCTAACCACCTTCTATCACCCATCGCAGATATAGCAACCCTTGTGGCCTGCTGCACTCACATTGTTACTGAGGAGACATGCATGCATAAACTAGGATTTACTCTCTTTGCAGCCAAGTGGGAAGACTTTCTTTTGTTTTTTTTTTCAATTTAATTTTTATTGTAAAAGTGATGTACAGAGGGGTTACATAAGTCAGGTATTGAGTATATTTATTTTGAACAGTTACCCACCCCTTTTCCCCAGTATTTTCTTCCCCGACACCCCCCACAACCCTCCAGTTGTATAGTTTATTTCCAACATTGTGTCTAGTGAGCACCCCTGCTAAATTAGTTCACCCTTTGTCCCACCATTTCTCTGTTTCCCCTTCCCCTCCTCAAACCACATAAACTTACATACAGGACAAAAGGTGCAGAAAAAAGTGGGGAAACAGAAAGAAAAAAAAAAGAACCACAAAAAGTAAAACCAAAAAACCTCTTGTTATCATTTCTTGGAGTTCATTCAATAAACATCATTTTATATGATCATAGACACATAGCTATTGAGCCCTTGTGATCCTCTCCTAAGAATATCTTCCTTTGGTCTCACTGTGTGAATATTTAGAATTCTTTTTAATTTATCTAGTCCAAGTGTATTATTTTTTGTCTTTTAGGATCCAGTGTGTTTACCTGTAGATCTATAGGCACATTCTAATGATTACAAATGAGAGAAACCATACAACCTATGTTTCTTTGGGGTCTGGCTTGCTTTCCTTAATATAATTTTTCCAAGTCTTTCCATTCCTTTACAAATGGAGACTTTCTTGATGCAGACAGTGTGAACTCTCCTCTCATTTAATGGCTGGATGGTTGGCTGAAAAAGATTCTAACCCAACACAGATGTGAAACACTGGAGCCATGCCACTAGCAAAAGACAAGTCCTTGAGTTCCTTACCTATCTCCTCAGGTGGAGTCCATTCTTGGGCCCTGTCCTTGGCCCAACCTGAGGCAACTCGGGTGCACTAACTACAGGCCCAAGCCTCTAGTTTCTCTTTGGGTAGCCTACTAAGTGGGCAAAGGTTGACTTACAGCCTCCAGGTGCTTCACTTGTGGATCCATGTGGCCTCCATGCTGAGACCACGTTTTTCCAAGCTGCTTCCAGCTGAGCCAGTAGACTCAGGCCACTCTTACCTCAGGTGTCACTTTTTTTTTTCCTTTGGTGCTTTTCATCAGAGAGATTGCCTTTGGGCTGCCCTTCAATGTAGAGCTGTTTCTACTACATCTTCCTTCTCTGTTGCCTTCTGCAAATGTCTGGCCCACATCACATGAGGAGGCTCTTCTTCTTATACTGAAAAATAAGCAGTTATTCTTCCCCAGATGAAAATTGCCACTTCTCATTCCTTTGGTGGATGACCCAAACTAATGCTCTTAGCCACTTCTTTTTTCTTCTACAGCTCTTCACATTCTAGCCCAGTTTTCCTGTCCATCTTCCCTATGTCTACCACTCAGTCACTGCATTCTCTCCTTTCTCTTTTTGCTGGTAGATGGAACCATGGTAAAGATCCCATTCAAGGTGAGCCCAAACTATGAACAACCTCAAAGCAAATGTGCATGTCCAGCCTCCACTCTCTGTGGAAGATGTTGGTACCTCATCACAAAGATGGCCTACTCCTGTCTCCATTGCTTCTGAGGACAAATTAATGCTTTTAATAAAAATAAATAAATAACCAAGATGCAGCATACCAAAAAAGAAAGAGAGAAGCCTTTCATAGGCTGCTCTATTCAACGGTTTCTTGATCATCTTTTATTCATGCTTATATTGCCATCACCAGTGTCTAGCATGGAACTAATATGCTGTCATCATGATTGAATAAAGACTCCAGAAAATGTCTGTTTCCTGCTTACACTCTCCTTTACATATTCCTTCTGACACTTCCTGGTATGCAGAGGTTTTTAGCTGACCTTTCCTGTCATGGGTAAATCAGAGCCCTCACCACTCACACTGACTCTCCCTCCCCTTCCAAGGTTCTTGTTAAACCCTTGTTCTATCAGTGCCTAGCATTCTTGCTGCCAGAAATCTGATTAAACTCATGAGATGGGAAGGTGATTCCCTATGAAAGTCAGAATACTACCCTTTTCTAGCTCTACATTCTTAGTAATCCCTGAGATTCAAGGTGGTTGTTTTTTTCTACAAAGTTAACTTGTTTATTATATTTGAAAGAACTTCCTGAGATACTAATTCATGCAGCAGTATAAATCATTAATTAGTTTCCACATTTTTCTAAATTATATAGGTTTTGTGGTCAGTGCTTTTTGGTTTTCCTTTGCCAATCCTGGGGACTTGAACTCCAGACTTGTTGTTCCTAAGCTTCTTTGCTCGGGCTAGGGCTCTATCACTTGAACCACAGCCCCCACTGCCAGATCTTGGTGTTTAATTGAAGATAAGAATTTCATGGAGTTTTCTTTCCTGTCTGTGAAGACTTTGAACTGAGATTCTCAGATCTCAGCTTCCAGAATAGCTAGGATTACAGACATGAGCCACCAGCACCCCGCTGGTTTGTTTGCTTTTTAAAGGTACTTGCTTCCAGGCACCAGTGACTTGTATCTATAATCCCAACTACTTGGGAAGGTGAAAGTAGAATGTTGTGATTCACAACATTGTATCTCAAAAATAACTAACAAAAATAGGGCTAGAGGTATGGTTCAAGTGGTAGAATGACAGACTAGCAAGTACAAGGTCTAAGTCCAAACTCCATTGCTGCCAAATCGAGTACTTGCTAAATCAAGTTGGACTTTCTAATAAGGAAAGTGAAGAATGTCCTGAAGGTAGTATGGAAGACACTAGGATAGGGGTTTCTCAGATTCCTGGCATCAAAATATGCCTGTGCACACCATGCATGCACACCCATCCACACTGATGTACAGATATGTACACACTTGCTCACTCACACATGTCTCTCAAGACTTAGTATCCCTACCTGTTATGGAAAAGAAAGTACAAGTCTTGCAATCATTTTGGGGCAAGGTTGACAACTCCTGGCTTAGACTTAGAGTTGTTCACCAGGGCACAGGATAGGAGTCCTGACAAGAAACAATAATGGTACTAGGAAATGATATGCAGGAGGTTTATAAAAAGAACAAAAAGGTTACAACCCTGGTTTTTATGCTTATCCACTTTTAAGTTTGAGAAAAAGGCTTTCTGGCATGGCCCTCTATATTTTCTCTCCCTAACCCTAGGACAAGGCTCTGAAATTCAGACATCTTGGAAAAGCACCAAGTGACTCTTAGCTCTAAGCCTGCTCCCCATGAGTGGTAAGCTCTGTCATCTACTCAGAGCATTCCTACATAAAATGTACTATGATGCATTGCTTTCCCCATTAGAGAGACTAGAGGAAAAATGAAGGGCCTTTTTCTTTCCTATCCAAAGTTTGTGTCAGATTCTAATTCTCCAGGTCCCCTTTAATCTCATACTCTAGCTACTTTATGACAGAATCTTCCAGAAAAATATTTTGAACAATCCCTCAGAAGACAGAGACAAAGACAATCTCAGTGGGTATTAGATTGCATCTGTCTGACCCAAAGCTGCAGGTAAACACAGCAATATTTTGATGTGGGAATCAGGAGTCTCCCCTCCTCTCTCCTCCTACCCTAAGAGCTAGAATATTCCCCGACAGATGGAATATTCCACTCTCACATTTTAGCTGGGGAAGATATTCCAGCAGCCATGCCAAAAGAAAGAAGAATTGAGTCAGCTTTGGATCAAAATTGATTTTGGAAACCCCTGGCAAGGAGAAATTGTTTACAGAAATAAGATTTTGAAGACACATGGATCTCAGCCTTCTATCTTCAAAGACACACATGAGCCAGTCAATATTTCCATAGATGTGACAGTTGGAGAAAAGAAGACGAATCAAGTTATCCCACCCCCATACTAGACTCCACAGACTGGGACCAAGGAAGGGCCTCAGAGGCGGAGAAGTAAGTTAGAGATTGCTACTGCCCTCCTGGTTCTGAGAAAGGAAGCATAATAAACACCATGTGGGTTGGAATGCGGAGTAATGAATAATAATTGTGTATTTCTTCCCTGGGAAGGTGAGAAGCTCATTGACCAGCACAACAAGGGAGCTGTAGAATACAAGGGCTCATGCTTTAGGTCTCAAGGGCTCAGAGGTCTTGTGGCTTAGGAAAGACACATGAGAATGGATGGATGCTTACTCTAGACTGCTCCCGACAGAGAAAATACTGAGGAAGAGCTGGGCTTGGAAAGGCCTGTGACAAGGATTGTGAAGCGACAAGAATTGTGAAGCAACAAGAGATGTAGCATGTTTAATGCAAATACAATCTAGGGCAAGACATCCCCCACCTCCACATAAACACTCAGGTACATTTTTAGAGGTATATGCACACATGCCTACCTTGACATCTCTCAAGATACTTAGACACATGCTGAATCAGTTGGGACAGGGAACTTAAGATTCCACCCTCAATAACTGGCTTAAGTGCTCTATATCATAAAAGAAAAGAAAGAGAAGTATGCTTGAAATTTAGGTGTTTACCACCCAGGGGCAAAGAATCTCAACTGAGAAAGTGAGATCCAGCTTGAAAACACAGTCACATTTCCTACGAAAGTGAGTTTGAACCAGGAGCCATTGGCTCATGCCTGTACTCCTAGCTATTCAGGAGACTGAGATCTGAGGATAACAGTTCAATGTGAGTCCAGACAGAGAAGTCTGTGAGACTATTATCTATAATTAACCAGTAAAAAGCCACGAGTGTTTCTGTGGCTCAAGTGGTAACAGACCCGCTAAGGGACAGTGTCCAAGCCCCAAGTTCAAATCCCTCTACCAACACACACACACACACAAATGTGAATGTATACCTAAGATTACTGTCGGTTCATGGACACTTTTGTAGGAATCCAGAATGCAGGGAGGAATGTGTGCATCTTGCTCTGATTTTCCTGGCTTGTGGGCTTACTTTGTCCATCCTGATGTAAAATAGGTTCACCTCTTCTGTTGTGTATCTACTGTCACATTTCTGGTAGTTTTAACTTCAGAGCAAGAAGAGCAGCTATAGGGATGTCATAGGTTACTCAAAAATATTCTCGAATTCACATTTTTCTCAGTCTTACCTTCTTCTCCTGCTACCTGGTCCAGTGCTCACTCTAGTGTAGTCTAGGCTTGACTCTTTCACATGGTACCATTTCCAGTGACCAGCCCCCGACCCCCAGCTACCTTCCTTACTAAGCCCAGAACTCCAAGGCTGACAGAATACCACCAACTCTTTTTTGATGGAAACCATATGTTTATGACTTCATGTCAATGTCAGATGTCAAGGTATGAGGTAGAAGTTTTGGCTCCTTGTTCCACAGTGTTTGCTTGCCTCTCTGTCTCCAGGCTGCCAAGATTACCCCATCCCTAAATTCTGTACAAATGTCCCTTTGACTACAACTCACAATCGCTCTTGGTTCTTCAGGACCAAGTGTCGGAGTCATCATCTTGGGGCTGCAGCAGTTCATACATCATGTCACCCACCCCAACATGGTACCCTAGAGAGAAATGGTCCCCTTACAAGACACTGAGGATAAATCTAAGCTTTGTTCATCATAGTTTTGGAAAACGCTAGTCATGAAACCCCAAAATCACCCCAGTGCCTGTTGTTGATTATAACGAAGAGTGGGGATCTTAGATGGACAATGTCTGGGGCTGAGACCACCACTTCAGGCCTGAGCCTAGGAGAGGCATAAAGACCCTTATTGTTTACAGTGATCCTCTTTGATGCCCAATCAGGAAGCCCCCTTTGCAAACAGAATCACCTCTGCCAGCCCTTGGGGACCTGGGGAATACATTCCCCCAGCCTCTGGTCCGGGTGTTTAGACTCATGCCACACTGAATTTCATCTGGGAGGAAAAGCTGTTTCAGATGACCATGAATAGCAGCTTTCATCAGCTGTCACTTCCCATTATAGCCAGCATGACAAGGAAATGCAGTAGAGTCTGTTGGAGGCCTGGAATGGGAGCAGTTCTTTCTGTTCTCAATACTGATTGGCTTCATTTGTCCTTTTAAAAAGTTAATCAGGCCATTGGCTTTTCCATTCCCCTTCAACCCCTAGTTCGTGCCTAGGTTCACCAGACTCGGCGGGGGGGAGGGGGGCGATGTCAGAAAATTTGCAGTACCTGAATCTAGCACTGGATGGAAATAAGATGACTAGGCAGGCTATTTGTAGAGTTCTACTTGAGTAGTCTTTGCCTTTGAGAAAGTAGCTAAGGATTGCAGTTTTTCACATGGACTTGACCTCAAAGAAGCATGGGCATGTTTTTCTTTTAGAGAAAGTAGAATAATGTTCCTCTGGGCAGATGTTCTGTATTGTATTTTCTATTAGGAATAACAGTGATTAGGAGACAGAAGCAGGAAGATCATGAGCACTATCCCCAGGCAAAACAAAAAAACATCGCTGTGGGTTCACTTCAGTGGCATTTAGTGAACATGCTACACCAGTGCTCGTTGGATGCTGGTGGCTCACACCTGTAACCCTAGCTACTCAAGGTGGATCACAGTTCAAAACCATCCTAGGCAGGAAAGGCTCTGAGACTCTTATCTCCAATGAACCAACAGAAAAATGGAAGTGGAGCTGTGGCTCAAAGTGGTAGAGTGCTAGTCTTGAGCCAAACAGTTCATGGACAGTGCCCAGGCCCTGGGACTGGTTTAAAAAAAAAAAAAAAACTCCCAACGAAGCCATATTTGTTGTGTTTTCTAATTTCCCAAGTACAAATAGCCAGGGTAGATGTGGACCTACCTACACATCCTCTCGGAAAGTATGTCTGTGAAGTCAAGAAGGAAGGAAAACCACTGCCTGGGCTGAGCCAACCAGACTCACACTGCTTTCCTGAGTCAGTGTGACTTGTACTTGAGTCACAAGTTGACTGGTTAATTATAAAAGGCTACATGCAGATTATAATTATAGGGATTGGTGGGGGGAGCTAACTTATAAAAAGGGAGTGTGGCTTAGTGGTAGAGTACTTGCCTTAGCATGCATGAAGCCCTAGCTTCAATTCCTCACTACCACATAAACAGAAAACACTGGAAGTAGTGCTATCCAGCTCAAGTGGTAGAGTATTAGCCTTGAGCAAAAGAAGCTCAGGGACAGTGCCCTGGCCCTCAATTCAAGCCCCAAGACTGGCGGGGAATAAAGGGTGTCTAAAAAGGGTTCCTGATTCATGTGTTGGGAGAGCAGATGTATGAGAGGAGCATTGCAGGCTGTGGCTTGAATTTGGAGGAATAATATATTTGATGCTGCAGCCGGAGACCAAACAGGTTAAAAAAAAAAAAGAACCACTCACTCATTGGTCACTCGAGATATTGAAGTAGGCAATGAGAATAGGCCAAGTCAACCCATCTTGAATAAGTCACAGCTCAACAACCTGTGGAGAAAACAAGCAAAAAGGATCAGAAGAGAATGTCCCAGAAAGTGCACACCTGTGTACTGGAGCAACAAGACAGTTAAGGACAGGAAGAGGGAAGAAAGAATCACTGAAGATAACATCAGAGAAAAGAATAGTTCAGACTAGATCATGGGAAAAATGTTTAAATGATAGATGGAGTGGCTAGATTTCACTACACAAATAATGAGCTCAATAAAATTTTCTGTCTAAGAGAGAGACGCTCAACAATTTCTGGATAGCATGAAGCCCAGAACACAAAAGTTGCAAGATTCCACTTCTCTGATCCATCCAGATAAGTAATACAACACTGAACTGTTTTCCCATCAGGATGATATTTGTATTAAAAGATAACCATGCAGTGTCTGGCGCTGAGGAAAAGGATACATGAGACCTACAATACCAGCCAGTCCTTGGGTGACTGCCATCAATGAAAGATGATTTCTACTTAGGCTAAATGCACAATGGTGTGAATAAGGTAGGAATGATCAAAGGAAACCAAGATAATGAGATTCATTCACCTTTCTTTGTGTTTTTCTCTACAAAATGCAGCCTCTATAGAAAAGATGTTACTTTCTGTTTATAAATCTATCTGCCCATGAATAAAAGCTAGAATGAAATGAGATAGATTCATCAGGCTGTTGTAGCAAAGGTAAGTATCAAACCCTAGTAACTGCTTTATTCATAAGATTGTTGACTGCTCTGTTAATAGGATTCACTTGACTTTAAGACTTCAAGGTATGTGTCTGTCATACCCAGAGGTGGAAAAAAAGCAGGTGATAAAGTGAAGGATCTGGAGTCAGGTTGTCTAAATCTATTCTTTTCTTTTTATGTGCATGTGTGTGTTGTTGTTGGTTTTGTTTTGTTTTGTTTTGTTTTTGTTGGTTGTGAGGCTTGAACTCTGGGGCTGGATGCTATTCTTGCACTCTTCAGCTCAAGGCAAGCACTCTACCACTTGAACTACAGTGCGGCTTCTGGTTTTCTGGTGGTTAATTGGAGATAAGAGTCTACGGACTTTCCTGCCTGTGTTGGCTTTGAACCACAATCCTCAGATCTCAGCCTTCTGAATAGCTAGAATTACAGGTGTGAGCCACCAGCAACTGGCTTCTTGCTGTTGTTTTTGCCAGTCCTGGGGCTGGTACTCAGGCCCTGGCCTCCATCCATAAGCTTCTTTTACTCAAGCTCTCTATCACTTGAGCCACAGTGTTGCCTCTGACTTTTTCTGTTTATGTGGTATGAAGGAATTGAACCCAGGGCTTTGTGCATGCAAGGCAAGCACTCTACCACTAAGCCACATTCCCAGCCTTCTGAATCTATTATTTCAGGCTCTATTTGCCAGGTCTTCAGTCCAGCATTTTTTGTTCTGAGTCTTAAACTCAGGTCCTTGGTGGGTAGCAGTCCTTGAGCTTTTTTTGCTCAAGGCTTGTAGTGTTCTACTACTTGAACTGCAGTTCTACTTCTGGCTTTTTGGTGGTTAATTGGAGATGAGTCTCACAAACTTTTTGCCCAGACTAGCTTTGAACTGCTTTCCTTAGCTCTCAGCATTCTGAGTGGCTAGGATCACAGGGGTGAATCCCTGGCACCCAACTCAGTCCAACATGTTGCTGGTTAATTGGAGATAGAGTCTCACACTTTTCAACCAAAGCTGGTAGATACTGGAATAGTGAGATGGAGTCTAAACCTCCTGAATACTTGGGATTATAGATTTGATCCACAGACACCTGGCTTATCCACCTCTCTTTACTGGAAGTATACCTTTCTTTTTACTGGATGGAAATTTAATGTGCTCTGACATCTAGAATGGACCAGGACATTTTTATGTCTCTGAAATCTACCTACAGCAGCATGTTCCTTGGTGAAGCCCCTCAGAGACACACTCTCAATGAAGCTCACTTTAGTGGTGAACATTCTACCTGTGATCCCTTCATGGCTTTTTGGAACTAGCATGTTCCTCAGAATTTCTCCTCCTCTGACTGCCCTTTTCTCTTCCATCGTTGGCTAGGCTAAATCATCTGCCGGGGAGGAAGTGATACAAAGATAGAATGAGAATGCATTTGCCAGTGCATTATTTAACAGAAGCACAAAGAGTCCTTTCTTCCTGGAAATGATTTTACTCTCTTGGTCCATTTTCTACTGCTGTAATGGCACACCAGACTTTGCTTAGCTCCTGTTACCTCTTTGCTCATGCAATGCCCCAGAATAAACATGAACCCAGATAAAAGGGAAATGTTGGGATTCTGGGGAGGAGTGAAGGCAATGCAGAAGGATTGCCTATCACATGTGTGCATACATTGGTAGGCACTGCCATGGAGCCTGGCTCTTGAACCAGGAGGTTTTTATTAGTGGTGCCCCTTTCTTCAGTAATGTATTAAAAAACGAGTCTCAGTTTCCTCCTTCAGACCCACAATGATGGCTTAAATTAAAGAGTGTATAGTTGAATACAGATACATCCTCAAGATGTTTACAGCAAGGCACCAAATGGAAATGTGAGTTTAATATGCAGGAACACAAATGTAGAAATCTGAACATTGTATGGTTTCCCCCCCGCCAGCCATGTTCATTGTTGGCTGTTAGCTTCCTTCCACTAATAATCCTTCCAGCTTGATATCAAAGGTCATACAAGGACACAGGTGAGCTTTGAAAGATGGACTTTCTGGAACTGGAGTGCGGTCTCCTGGGATGACACCTTCTATTTTTTTAAGGAGAGTGACATTTTGTGGGGTGACAGTACAAACCACAGGAGAGCTGGACATGGATCATGAAGAATGTACAGAAGAAATCACCACACATGTAGCAGGGCCAGGGTTTAGAATATGAATGATCATTATAGAATTTCAAAAGTGTATCGTCCACCATTTACCATGCAGGATCGTTGCTCCCAATACTGGCTCACATCCAAAGGGGGAACGAACAAGATTTCATATAGTACTTGATTTAGAGGATAAACTCAGTCTGTTCCGTGAAGGAATCTACACAGAGGGACCTGGACCTGGGTCAGCTCCACCCACATGAATTGGGACTGTTGAGTGAGGCTTTTCAGGTTGCAAGGTTGAACGTGAGGGATAAACCTGGAGGAAAGGTATTAGCATCTCACCAATCAAATCAGCTCATGCCCAACAAGCTGACTTCCTCTTCTCTCCCTAAGCCCCTGTGTGGAGCACTGTTTTCAAATGGTTGTGTCTCCATCTGATCTTCACCAACCCACTGCACCCACACATCAGAGTAAACTTGACACAGGAAGTTCCTCCAAGCTCAACTCCTTCTAACTGCTACAACTTGAATTTGATTGGTCATAGGCTCTGGCTCTGTGGATCATATGAAAACACCCCCATGCCCTTATATTAAGTGTGGCTTACAGCACAGTAGTCCCCTTATCCATGGTTTTCCAGACTCATTGCCAGAAAATATTTACGGCACAATCCAGGAATAATTTATAGGTTTTCGAATTCTGAGCTACACAATGAAATCTCATGTTTCCCCTTTCCATCCCACCCAGGATACAACTAATCTTTTTGTCCAGAGTTTGCTAACATGTATACTGTTATAATTGTTCCATTTTATTTTTAGACATTCTTAATCTCTCATTGTATCTAATTTGTAAGTGAAGCTTCATCATAGGTATCTATGGATAAGAAATTACAGAATAACATAGGACTTGCCTGTGCTTTCATGCATCCAGTAGGAGGTTTGGAAATTGTCTCCTAAGCATAAAGCGGGGTTGCTGGAATACTTGATAAAGGACTTACAGTAACCCTTGAGTGGAGCCCCATAGAACATAATAGTATTTGCTTTACCTTCCAGCCCCAAGCATCAGTTACTGAATGAGCTCATCCTGATGTGCTCCATTCTGGTCCACAGGGAAATCAGAAAGAAGCAAACTGAGAACTGGGCAAGCAGCTCCACATCCTGTGGAGCTTGGCACTCAGGAGCTAGTGTACCAGAAAGCTGGGTATGGAGGTGAAGATGAGATCGGTCAGAATGTTAGACCAATGACAGTAGTCAGGCATATTATAGAGGTAGGTTTAGATTGACATCTGTCCACCAAAGCCAAGGTAATGAAGGAATGAGTTTATTAGTGGCAGTTAGCAACTTCCAGTCCAAATATTGTATTCTCCCATTTCCTCCCTTCTTTAAGTTCAAGGAATGTTGTCAGTGTGGGATAAGATAAAGCTTGCATCTGTAAGGATAAAAATAAACACTCTGCACCTGGATCCTTGTGTATGATCTGTTTAAGCTCTCTGTTTTTAAACAACTGGGAGAATAAGAAGAGTCAAGTGTCTCCCCTCCTGTACCCGTTGAAGGCCAAGGTAGTCAAGATGTGATTGCTAGAATAAAAGACCAATGGATTGCTTGGGGCTTCTGGGGCTTCAACAACTATCACAGTAAAGTCCAAAATATGGCTTTCAATTTTCACACTAAATTCAATTGAAATGTAAGAAAAGAACTAGAAAAGATTTTGTGCACTGCAGTTGACATTTCACTGATACTCATGAACCTTTGTGTATGCTCCTGGACACTAATAATAAATTGTTGGATTTTGACTCTAGGGATAGGGAAAGGATGGAATTGCTTTGTTATCTTTAATACTCTTAAGTTATAGGTGGGTGCTAATGGTTTACACCTGTAATACTAGCTACTCAGGAGGCTGAGACCTGGAGGATCACAGTTCAAAGCCAGCCAAGGCAGAAAAGTCTATGAGACTTCTCTAATTAGCTAGTAAAACAAATAAACCTGGCTAAATGCATAGCCCAAGTGATAGAGCACTAGCCTTGAGTAAGAAAGCTAAGGGACAGCATTCAGGCCCTGATTTCAAGACCTATTAAACACGTGCACACACACATACACACAGACACATACACACATAAACATACATACACACCTAGTCTTAAATTGTTAGAAAACATTAAAAAATTAATGCATCCCTTATGTTTTTGTGGAAGGGAAAGTAGTGAATATAATAGGGATTGAGACAAGACATTTTTAGTAACAAAAATTGGCATCATTGGCTCCATTGGGAGATTTTCCCCCCATTCTTTTCAAATATGTTCTACTTAGAGCAAAAATGAAAATACCCAGTGATTTGCCACATGCTTTCATTTCTTCTCATTTTCCCTTTTACAGTCCTTGGGAGGATGTAATGTGTAGCCTAGAGGCACAGAGAGAAGGAAGTGATGTGTGTACCGCGTCTGGAATAGAACTTGAAATCTCCAAACACTTTATTAATCTAGAAGGGTTCCCTTATGCCTCCTGACCAAGCCTTGGTTTCTGATTCATGGATCAGATTGAGTCCCTGGCCTGTGTGGACCTCAGACATGAAGTATGACCCTAGTATAATAAGAAGGTCCCTGAGGGCCAGCTTGCTCCAAATTTCATGGCTTTGTTTCAAAGCAACCAGTATGTTCATCTATTCTTTTTACTTTTAGATTGCAGAAAAGAGATGAAAAGAGGAGGGGAAAGGCTGATGATGATGATCACTAGCTTTGTTGTAAACATAGGTAGACATCTCTAACCCTTATCCACCATCAAGCCTACAGTTTTGTGTACTATAACTGCATCTGTAGCTGGGAGCTCCATGGAAAAAAACCACTTTTCTTAATTGCCTTTTTATTTCTTTCTCTTTCATTTTATTATTATTATAAAGGTGGTACAAAGGGATTACAGTTACATAAATCAGGTAGAGAGTACGTTTCTTTTTGGGCAGTGTGTTCCCTTCCCTTGCTCTCTCTCAGTTTTTTCCCTCCTATCCCCACCCACAAGATGTATAGTTCATTTTTAACACAGTGTCTAGTGTCTTAATTACTTTTGAATGTAATAAGGCAGGAAGGGAGAAGGCAGGTCATTTTAGCTCCTGGTCCCATCAAATGAATGAATGGATGGATGGATGGATGAATAAATCAAGCCTTGAATAAATCAAGCCTTCCCTTCCAGAATACTACTTCTCCTTACCTAGCAATTGATGTAGGATTTTATCAGGGAAGGTGGCTAAGATAAAGAACACCAGTGAATGAGCATTTCCCTGGAGTTGGAAAGCTTTGTACCTACCCAAGCAATCCAGAGCTGCAGAACAGATGTATTTCCTGCCCTGTTTGCTGCACATGGGTTCTGTAACCAAAGAAGTCCCCGATGACAAATTCCTCCATCACTTTTAAAACCACATTTTCCGTGAAGGTCGCTCTGAGGTGAAGGAAAAGTTACCATGAGACACAGCAAGGGGTCTGGGTCAGGTTGCACTGGGGAAGTTTATTATTATTCACACAATACAACAACCCTGCAGACAGGTCCCCTCTGCCTCTGCATGGGAAATGTAGAGCCAGGGTAGAGAGTTTTCCAGTTCCTTCACACAGCATCACAGCCAACCCTGCAGCAGAGGCAGAATGAAGTCCAGCCCCCACAAGTCATCTCTCCAGCCTCTCCCAGAGAATAGATGCTTCAAAATCCTCACTGATATTAATTGCCAATAATCCGTAAGATTTACCAAGCACTTGCCAGACTAAAGCATCACTTGCAGAACTTCACGTTTACAAACACAATGTCTCTATTATTCCACTTTACAAATGACTGTGAAATCTGTCAAGAATGCTACCAAGTGCTGGTGGCTCACACTTGTCCTCCTAGCTACTCAGGAGGCTGATATCTGAGGACTGTGGTTCAAAGTCTGCCCAGGATGGAAAGTCTTTTATCTACAACTAACCATCATAAACCTGGAAGTGGAGCTGGGGCTTAAGTGGTAGAAAGCCTCGAGTGAAAAAAAGTTAAGGAGCAGCCCTTAGGCCATGAGTTCAAGCCTCAGTACTGGCACAAAACAAATAATTCTATCATCGCCAGCAAAATCAGATATCATGAATATCTATTTGTATGTCTATTATAGGACCAGGAAGTGGAAATATGACCAAGTTAAACATACTATACAAAGAGAATGCTGTCATTTGACATGCAAGTTATTTTTGCCTATTCCTCTTTCCAGCTTCTCTTGTTTTTATTTTTCTGTTTAGTTTCTGAACTCTAGAAAAATGCTGAGGAAGTCAGATGGCATGTCCCAGGTTCAGTCTCTGAGCAGTAGCTTTCAATGTCTGACGTTCAGGAGGAACCTTGGGACAAATACAGGCCTGATATGTCAGAGTTAGGGATTGATTAACAAAGCCAAATGCTAGAATGCAGATGAGTGGGGTAATGCCCAAACCCCCTCCCTGTCGTCTGGTGACACATACACTGGCACTAGCTGGGTTTTGGATCACCACATGTTGCAGCGTGGGCTTCTGAGTGGTATTGGGAGATGCTTCCTTTGAAAGGTAATTAGATCATTATCAGGGAGGAATGGTTTTTTTCCCCAGGGAGTAAATTCTTGCTCAGGACTAATACAGGCTGTGAAAAAGCAAGATTAGCACCCTCAATTTGGTCTCCTGATTCCTCCCCCTCCATATAGGTTCTTCTTCCACTCAGGTCTCTTCCCATTCTCGTACACTCTCCCTCTCTACTATGACACTGCTGTGTTGTAATGCAGAAGGCCACACCAGAGGTCAGACAGATGGAGCTGCTGGCCCTAGACTTTCAGCCTCTAAAAGTATAGGCTACCTAAGCCTCCCTTCTTTCTAAAATAACCTGCAGTGGGTATTTTAATTACAACACTGGAAAAGAGTCAAAGACTGCACATACATCAATAGGAACCTGGAACAACAACTGAATTCGTCAATCTATGTATTGTAGGAAGTGGCTCTGAAGTAGCACAGTGCTGTCACTGTCTTCTGATCTCATACCTCCAGCCATGTCTTCTCTGAAGTTACAGTTCTATACTACTGCCTCATATTGCCAGGCAGAAGACTCGGAGAAGAGTTTCAACAGATATAAACCCTCCTAAAGCTGCTTTATTTGACTCTTAGTGCAACGCTGATCTACCTCTGTTGCATTGTCATTCAGAATGGAGAATGCCTTTTCTTTTCTCATCAATAAGCCAAGATGAGAAGTACAAGTGAGGAGTGGGGTAGGGTGTAGAGCAGACTAAGGACAGAGGAGGATGCTAGGAGATAGGACATTAGGCTCTGGGCATAGCCTGGGCATCAGGGAAAATAGTTCCATTTGGTGGAGGGTGAGGAGACAGAGTATGGAGAGACCAGGTGAGCATGATCCCTGACCAGAGGGGCAGCTCAGCTTGGTAGGGATCTCTAACTTTGGAGCTGTTCTGCTGAGAGCACATCAGTCTTTCACCATAAATGGAATATGAGGCATCAGTATTGGAACAGATTTAAAAAGGGGAACCTTGCTCTCAGGGATTTGACAAAAGTTAAAGAAAGGCAAGAGTTCCTTCAAGGTGTGGGCATACACACGTGTGCTTGTGTATATGCATATGTTATTTTGTATTTGTCTGTATATGAGTGGTTCTAGTCATGTCAGGTGTCGGTTGCATTCTGAGGAGACTGGAGAAGAGAAGGAAGAATGAAAAAGAAGCAGGAACAGAGGAAGTAAGAGAATTATGAGATGTCTGAGAGAAGAAGGGTAATGAAATAAAAGACATGTGAAGCTTGGGTCTGATCAAAGCAACACAGGGAGAAACAATAGACTGGTAAACTTTCTTAGAAACTAGTTAAGTTGTTCTAGCCAGGCACCGGTGGCTGATGCCTGCAATCTTAGGTATTCAGGAGTCTGAGAGCTGAAGGATCAAGATTTGATGTGAATCCAGACCGAGAAGCACATCAGACCCATCTCCAATTGACCAGCAAAATGTCAGGCTACCCATGTAGCTCCAGTGATAGAACCCTTAGTATGTACAAAAGACTGAGCAAGAATGCAAAGCCCTGAGTTCAAATCCTAATACCTTCATACACACACAGAAAAAAGAAATTAGTAAATTAAGTCAACACGACATAGGTCTACCATTCATCTATCCTGAGGTAAAGAATGTGCTGATTGCTTCAGATTCACAGAGAAAAAGCTCTTAATTATTTTGTATTTTGCATGCCCATAGGAGCATTTGAATTTAGTGTTTACTTTTCTTGGCTGACCTCTACTCTATCATTTGAGTCATACCTCCATCCCAACTTCTTACTGGTTACTTTAGTCTCATGGAATTTTCTTCGCATCCTGGCTTTCAACTTCAGTCCACCAGACCTCAGCCTCCTGAGTAGCTAGGAATACAGGTATGAGCCACCAGGGACTGGTTTCAGAGAAATGTGTTCTATGAAAGGTGGTTTGGTAGCTTTTGAAAGAAATAATCAAGAACTGTAAACATAAAAAGAAGAAGTCACTTCTACTGAGAAACTGATGAATTTTCTGGGGCAGAGACAAATTGAGGGACTGGAAATATTTTAAAGACTTGAAGCACATAAAGGTTAATTTTTTGATGACTCAGACATAAAAAACTATTTTAGAGACCCATTAAAAAGCTTTTTTAAAATATTAATGATCACCAAGTAGTGCCCCAAAACTTGGAACTTTGAATAGAGTATCTCCTTAATAGAGCACATATAAAAATATAATTTCTACTTCATCAAACATGAAAAAAACAAATGACATCAAATTAACTATCATCATCAAAAACGGTCCTCTTTTAGTTCCTTTCCTGCTGGAGTTGGAAAGTAAATACACAAAAAGGAAAAAAATTGGATAAACTGAAACAAACCATCAAGGGAGCTATTAATCTATTCATTTATTATGAATCTTAATATATTTTCAAAATGCTCTAGGTTGCCAAGATTTTCCTTTGAAAAATTACAGCCTTTAATTTTAAACAAGGCAGTAAAGCTAGAAAATTGTGCAGCTAATTTTGATATAAAAATGCAAATAGTGCTAGTCTAGAAAGTCAGACTCTGAGCCTCTATTTCATAGTTTGTAGGTTCCACTTAATGATAAACACTTTTAATTTTGTGTTATGCTGCTAAAGACTAATTTTTTCAAGCTAAGATTGTACAGTGGTAAGTGTGAATTCATTCCATATCCCTCTCCAAAAATGCTAGTAAACAGTTCATCCCAATTTGCTTCATCCAGTTTTAGTGATTGTTTTAAGTTAGACAAGCATTCTTGCTAGTAAATTTTTCCCTACAGCTTATTAATTGAAACAGAACTTTATTTTCTATTGCTAAACCACACCCTTCTTCCTTCTTTAACAAAAATCCAAAATCTGAAAGTAATTTTTATTCTGCACTAGAAGATTGTCAACATGGGATATGACATAGACTATAAATCTACCAAATCACCACACCATAACTGTGTCTCTTTTTAAAAAGTGGTTGTTGTTTTTTTTTAAGTTGGTTGAGTGCAATGACTCATGCCTAAAATCTCAGCTACGGGGGGGAGGTAGAAAGCAGAGAATCATAGTCTCAGGCAAAAGCTTGAGACATTATCTGGAAAAAAATGAAAACAAACAGGATTGGGGGGCATAACTCAGGTTGTACAACACTTGTCTACCATGGGAGAGGCCCCAAGTTCAATCTCCAATACTGTCAAAAGAAGAAAAAAGACAGTATCCTGCCACAGTGTTACCAAGGTGTCATTGGCACCTGTCATTGGCATAACTGGGTATATTTAGTGATGAAGGTGGAAGTAGCCACCTTTAGGAACTGGTGTGTGCCTACAGAAGACACATGCCAACCAACTAGGCTCTGCCTCTGAGCCACATCGTCCCAGAGTTCACCACTGGCTGAGCCATGCATGTCTACTTCTTTACAGTTACTAGGGAAACCACTTCTCCACACCTTGATGGGAAAACCAGCGTTATTGAGAACAACAAAGGTTGATTTAATATCACAAGACAGTGATGGTTAAACACAAACCCCCCAATCCTGAGGTTGGGGATGGTGGGAAAGAGAGGGCTGCTCCATCTAGGTGTTCTCAGCCCTTCACTGGGGAGAGCTGAGGTCCTGACACAAGCAACTGCAGTTCAAGCTTTGCTCTCTGTGAAGTGGCCGTGGGAAATCTCGTCCACTCATCACTTGGTTTTTGCAGATTGTAAGGAAGTAAACTATGGATGGAATGACAAAACCAGACTCCTGCAATGCATGTAACATACTATGTGTGGCCCAAATCCCTAATCTACTTGTTGAACCCTAATTCCCAGCGAGGTTTGATTAGGATGTGGGACTATCTTGGGTGATTAAATCATGAAAGCAGAGATGTGGTGAAGCAGATCAGAGAGGCCTTAAGAAAGAGAGCCACAGGTATTCCCTCATCCTCTACCATGAGAAGAGAGGGAGAAGGCAGTTTGGAATCAGGAAGCTGGCCCTCACCAGACAGCAAGTGCCAGTGACTCGATCTTGAACTTCCAGCCCCCATATTTGTGAGAAAGAACTTACTGCTGTTGATAAACTCCCAGACTACTACAGTATTACATGATAGTAACACAATTAAATGAGGACAATGGGAAGAAGACAATGGGTTTAGATCACCATATGTGTGTGTGTGTGTGTGTGTGTGTGTGTGTTTTATTGTTATTGTAAAGGTTATGTATGGAGGGGTTATAATGAGACAAGTCATGACCACAGTTCTCATTGAACAATGTCATTACTTCCCTCACTCTGTCCCAGTTTTTCCCTGCCAGTCCCTCTCCCCTACAAGTTGTATAGTTCATTTTTCAACACAGTGTCTAGTGAGTACCATTGCTACATTTGTTCACCCTTTGTCCCACAGTTTCTGTGCTCTCCCCTCATCCTCCTAAAGGCAGACAAACAACAGAAAAGGTAAAGAAAACAAAAACAGCAACAAAGAAAGAATGACTTATCAGACAAGACCGCATATCTAAAATGTACGTAAAGCTCAAAGAATTATACCCCACCCCAAAATAAACTCTCACAGAGACAACCGCTCAATTAATAAATGAGCTAAAGACTTAAAGACTTCTCAGAAGAAGTAAGAATGGCCAATAGACACATGAAGAAATGTTCAACATCTCTGACCATAAAAGAAATGCAAATCAAAACAACATTGAGATTCCACCTCACCCCAATTAGAATGACCATTATCAAGAAAACTAACAATAACAGATGCTGGTGGGGATGTGGCCAAAAGGGGACACTATTACACTGTTGGTGAATATGTAAACTTGTTCAACCACTCAAGCAAGTAGTATGGAAGTTCCTTAAAAGATTAAACATAGCTAGGCACCAGTAGCTCATGCCTGTACTTCTAGCTACTTGGGAGGCTGAGATCTGAGGATTATGGTTAGAAGCCAGGTAAGAGATGCTTATCTCTAATAAACTACTCAGAAAAAGCCAGAAGTGCAACTGTGGCTCAAGCAGCAGAGTACTAGCCTGGAGCAGAGAGAGGCTCAGGGACAGAGCCCAGGCCCTGAATTCAAGCCCCAGGACCAGCCAAAAAAAAAAGATTAAACATAGAGCTTCCCTAGGACCCAGCAATTCCACTCCTGGTTATAAATCATTCTTTTTCCCTTCCAATTACTTAGAAGTTGCTAGAGAGCTTTAGTACCTGAAAACTTCACATTTGGTTTTGAACAATCTTTTAATTTTAAAATAAAATAACCTCAAAAGATAATGCATTTCTCCCCAGTTTCATCATCCTGGAAGAGCAAAGAGAAACAGGAAGACACACACACACACACACACACACACACACACACACATTTATTTTCCAGACACTAGAGTGTAAGGCAATATAATGACTCTAAATAATAGTTAATATAATAACTAAAACACCTCCTACTTCCTGTGTGCAGGGCACTGATAGGAAAGTGTCAGACAATAGCTTAATCCCCATAAGTACCCTGTATTGTGAAAACAATGATCACACCATTATCATAGCCTCAGAGCTGAAGCACAGAGAGATGAAGCAGGAGTCCCAGCATCACACAGCTAGCAGTACATAAATCCAGAATTCAACCCAAAAGTTCCACCTCTTAACTAATAGCCTACAGATTCTCAGTAATAAAAGATTCTGTTAAATGTGGGGTTGGGAGGGCTTAGGAAGATTGTCAGGTGATTTGTGGGTTTGATTAACATATCTGGTTTCCTAAGTCACTGGGGGTTTAGGTCTGTGCTGATCACTTTTTATCTGGCACTACCGGCTGAAATTAAAGCAAGTCATTACCATGCCATATAAATCGGGGCAGACAGAAGGGTGCCCCATCTCAGAGACCATCATTCATTTCTTGCGCCAAACCATGAACCTCCCTTTGTCAGGGGATGGTGACCAGCTAGGTGCAAAAGATAAGGATGGGGGAACCAACTGAGGATGAGAGTTCGGAGTTAAGAGGTCACCATCAAGAAGGGGAAGAGATCACCTCCTACTGGGAGAGTAAATGTATCTTCTCTAAGAGTCAAGCAAGTAGAAGTGGACTAAGGTTTCATGGAGTCTTATAAGTTGCCTAAAGCAAAAGAAACAAAAACCAAAACCAAACAAACAAACACAACCAAAGCCAGTTGACTGCGGTTCAGCCTGTAATCCTAGCTTCCCAAGAAGCTGCGATCTGAAGAATCACAGTTCAAACCCAGCCCAGACAGAAGTCTATCACAGTCTGGTTAATTGGGTAATTAACCAGTAAAATGACAGGCTTGAGGTGGTGGCTCCAGTGGTAGAGAAAAGCCGTGAACAAGGAAGTTGAGAGTTAATTCCAGGCCATGAGTTCAAACCCTGGTACAGGCACAAAAACAACAACAAAAGAAGACCAAAGTGAAGAAAACAGGAAAAGAGCCATCCAAGGAAGCTGTGGCAGGGATGGCACTATGGTAAGGGAAGATCACTTGATGAATTCAAGAGACAGGAGGACTTAGTGAGACAGTGAGAGATCTCACCAAAATGGCATTAGATCAAACACTTAACCAAGTGCATATTTCTGGAATGTTCCATTTAATATTTTAAAACTGTGATCAAGAGGGGTGGGGAGGGAGGCTGGGAAGGGATGTGAAGGGTAAACAAAGGAGGAGGCTGCAATGCTTGATAAGAAATGTACGCATTATCCTGCCCATGTAATTGTAACCCCTCTGTACAGTATGTTCACAAAAATAAAATAAAATAAAATGAAAAAAAACTGTGATCAACAAACAAATGAACTATAAGAAACAAATGAGGAGGAAAGACAGTTTTATGTAGACAGGAGACTTCAAAAAGTTTCTCCAGGGGCTGGGAAGGTAGCTCAGTGGTAGAGCACTTGCCTTGCATGCTTGAGGGCTTGGGTTCGATTCCTCAGCACCACATAAGCAAAAAGAAAAAAGCTGGAAGTGGCGCTGTGGCTCAAGTGGTAGAGCGCTAACCTGGAGCTGAAGAGCTGAGGGACAGCGCCCAGGCCCAGAGTTCAGGCCCCACGACCGGACCCAAAAGAAAAAATGTATAAGAAAAAAGTTTCTCCACTCTAGAGATAGACACAAGAGGAGACTTTTTCTTTGTTACTGTTTTTGTTTTCTTTTTTGTCTTCTTTATTCGTTTATCTGTCTTTGCTGAAATGGAGGTACAAAGGGTGAACAAATGCATCAGTGGTACTCACTAGATAACTATGTTTAAAATGAACTATACAACTTGTGGGTGGGGATGGAAAAGCAAAACTGGAAGAGAGCGAGAGAAGGGGTGACAAGGTCCAAAAAAATATTCTTTATCTAAATTATGCAACTTTAACCCTTTTGTAGATCACTTTTATAATAACAATAAAAAATTTAAATAAAGAAAAAAGAATCACAATTACTACCAAAAAAGCAAAAAGAAAGAAAGAAAAGAAAAGAAAGAAAGAAAGAAGAAAAGAAAGGAAAAAAAACCTCCAAGACAAATCAACAGCACTCAGAGGTTAAATTGGAAGCATAAAAGCCACCCTCAAAAGCCCTTACCAGTGATACATTCACATTAGAAAAAAAAAAATAGGGGGCTGGGAAGATGGCTCAGTGGTAGAGTGCTTATCTTGCATGCATGAGGCCCTGGGGTCGATTCCTCAGCACCACATAAACAGAAAAAGCCAGAAGTGGTGCTGTGGCTCAAATGGTAGAGCGCTAGCCTTGGTTTGAAGAGCTCAAGGACAGCACCCAGACCCAGAGTTCAAGCCCCATGACTGACAAAAAAAAATGGCTGTAAACATTGGAATAATTTCTTTATGACTAAGCTTTCTTTGTCTTTCACATAGACCAGAGAAGGGTCATTAAGACAATACAATCAACAGAGTGGCCAGGTGGCCATGACTCATGCCTATAATCTTAGCTACTCAGGAGGCTACGATCTGAGGATTGCTGTTTGAAGCCAGCCTGGGCCAGAAAATCCATGTGACTCCTATTTCCAGTTAGCCACCAAAAACCTTGGAAGTGGAGCTGTGGCTCAAGTGGTAGAGTACCAACCTTGAGGGAAGAAAAAAAAAGAAAAAAACAAGTGGAAATATGAGGCCTTGAGTTCAATCCCCAGTATACACACACACACACACACACACACACACACACACACACACAGAAAGAGAGAGAGAACAAAACAAAAACAAACAAAATGCAGAGAGAGTTTGGGTGCTTGGACAAATTCAAATAGAAGGCCAGAGTGCAAACTTCTGAGTTGATGACAGTTAGATTTGGCTGTAGATGTCAGGGAAAAGGCTAAGCATGCCTCCTCATCCTAGAGTAATGTAAGAAGTAGTGGAAAGGCTAAAACCCAAGTTTAAAGGTAGCCAGTAACACAATTGATAGCACGGTTACAGAATAATAAAATGAGCTTTAACCTCCGTGGCTGTAGTTTTGTTTCCAGAGATTGTAGCTCCCAGTTAAGGGAGCCTGAAATTTGTATGGGAAATCCCAAAATAATTGATCAGGTTTTTTGTTTGTTTGTTTGTTTTGGGGCAGTTGTGGGGCTTGAACTCAAAGCTTGGGCACTGTCCCTGAACCTAGAGTTCTACCATTTTAGCCCACAGCACCACTTCTGGCAGGCTGGCAGTTAATTGGATATAAGAATCTCAAGGGGACTTTTGTGCCCAGGCTGGCTTCTAGCCATGATACTCAGATCTCAGCTTCCTCAGTAGCTAGGTGGCATGAGCCACCAGTGCCCTACTAATTGATCTGTTTTTAATTGCATACTAAGTGACATGAAATCTTCCACTATCTGACTCTGCCCTGGCCAGAATGTGGATACTCCCTTTGTCTGGCATGTCCATGTGGTGTATGCTACTGGCCCTTCTACTCACTTCATAGATGTCTACATTGAAGATCAAGTGCCACAATAGCCAACTGAGTGTGTTCAAGTAGCACTCCCTGTACTTGATATAGTTCTGAAGCACAATATTAATGATATGGCTGTTTGAAGATGCCAAGCAGAAGCTACAAACTATTTCCTCTAAGTAAAATATGTAAATATAATAAGATATCATGTATTTATCAAAATGAACTCCAAGAGATGGAAGCAAGGTTTATTGTTTTTCTTTTGTTGCTCTTTTGTTTTCTGTACCTTTTGCCTTGTATCTAAGTTTGTCTGCTTTGGGGAAGGTATGGGGAGAACAGAAATGATGGGACAAAGGGTGAACAAATGTAGCAGTGATACTCACTAGACAATATGCTGAAAATGAAACAATGAGGGAGGTATCGAGAGGGACATATGGAGAAAAAGCAAGGGAAGGGGTGAGCCTGTCCAAAAGAAATGTACTCATTACCTGACTTACGTAAGTGTAATCCCTCTGTACATCAAATAAAATGGGAAATCTTAAAAAAGAAAGAAAATACTGACACCATCCTCTCAAGTTACTACCAATTTTATTGCCTAGAGGACTGTAAGACATTTTCAAAAAAAATAGCCAAAATAAAACTTCTTCTTTAAAAAAGGGGGATGATCTCATGGGAGGAAAAAATATAACATTTCCATGGCATACTGCTATAATTGTTCCATTATGCTATCATAGGTGTATCATGCCATGTTTATAAGATATCCACAGGAGCCATGATATGCTTAGAATAAATAATCCAGGGATAGAGCGGGCATTGTTTCAGATTGCGTACCCAAAGTCAAGGCTTGGAGGGCCTCAGACAGAGTAAATGCCCATTGAAATTTAGGGCTTGGTGTCCCCAGGAGAGGGTCAGCTTGGTCTCTGAGTGCTGAAGTGGCCCTCATTTGCTCCTGGTATATAGCATTTGTCTGATCTCCACGGCAGCAATAACTTAGGAAGATCTTTTGGTTTGTGGTGACACATCTGTTTTACGAAATGAAAGCCATGAACCACAGCTGGATCTGTTTTAATACACAGTGATGCTTCGTAGTAGACTCAAGTTCAAGGCTGCTTATCTGTGCAAGGCAGGGAGAATGATGGCTTGGTAAAGTCACCGTGGGCTCTGTGTATAACTCTGGTACTGCTGGAGTTTGTATCAGTGACGTTTTTATGTGGAAGGGGGTGCAGCATCAAGGAAATTACGTCTTTATGAACTTTCGAGGTTACGGCTGGTAGTCAAATACCTAGACTATTCGTTCACTCCAGATCTGAGTAGGTCAGAGGTCACTTGATTGAAACATGCCAGCAGAGCAAGTCCCAGTGAGCAAACAAGCGTCCAGCAGTGCCGGATGCTGAGATTGAATGTGTTCTCTCTGGAGGGCTGAGTGTGAATACTGGGACTGGTGAGTGTGTATAGGGGAAGGAGAGAGTGAGAAATTAGTGTTTTAAGTCCAGATTTTCTGTTTCGCTGGATAAAATCATACTAGAACCGGATGGAGGTAATGGTTCTAGAAAACCATGTTGACTATGGTTATAATATACATATATATATATAAACAAAATTTTAAAAATCTTTCTTTTTTAGTATCCAGGGCTTTGCTTGCTTACCTTGCTTACCTAGTACTCCATCACCTAAACCACACATCTAGCCTGGCTTTTAGCTGGTTATCTTTTGGAAACTGAACTTCATGGACAGTCCTCCAGGGCTGGGAAAGTAGCTCAGGGGTAGAGCGCTTGCCTTGTATGCTTGAGGCCCTGGGTTCCATTCCTCAGCACCACATAAGCAAAAAGAAAAAAGCCGGAAGTGGCGCTGTGGCTCAAGTGGTAGAGCGCTAGCCTTGAGCTGAAGAGCTGAGGGACAGCGCCCAGGCCCAGAGTTCAGGCCCCACAATGGGACCCAAAAAAAAAAAAACACAGTCCTCCAGATCCCAGCCTCTTGAGGGGGCTTCCATGACAGACATGAGTCCCCAGTACCTGGAAGAAAAGGTTCCTTTTTTTTTTAGATGAAAGGGAATAAACTGCCACAAATCAAAGCCAACTGTGTTTCTGGCAAGGGCCACAAGAGGCTGAGTCACAAAACAGCAGACATTGCCTATTCTGGCCCTTGATCATCTTTAATTATCTTGATAAGATGGTATTTGTGTGTTCATCAAGGGGCAAGAAATACTGCCTCTGCCTCTGATTGTGTGTGCACGCTGAGCTCTCCACAGAAAGGATTCAAAAGATAAGTTTCCTACCTCTGTAATTTGCAAACACAGGGACAAGTGGGGGAGGCAGGGAAACCAGAGCCAACACTCCCAGGAAATAGCATATGTCAAAGCAAACAGTCTGCCTGGACCAGATCAAAGGAAGGCCAGAAGTAATGGTTAGCACAGGAAAATCCAGGAATGAACAAGTTCTTTAGAGTTATATTTTTACGATTCGAGGTAGGGGGTCGTCTGTAAATTAAAAGGCCACAAATGAACGGAGTAAGATAACCCCCATTTAGAAACTGCTATTAAGAACTTTTTTTTTCTTTTCAAATAGCTATTTCAGAAGGAAGAAAAGGTATGGCCTTAGGAAAGAGAATGACATCAGGGGTTGGGGGGGGTAGCAGAAGACACACTCTTGGCATGGACAGAAACATTCACAGTGTATAGAAAAGACAGGTCTGCTGGTCAGCTAGCAACAACTACTTTGTCATTGTGTGTTTGGATTTCAGTGTCTGTCTGTGTCAGTATCTCACTAAGTAGCCCAGCCTAGCCTTGAACTTGTGATCTTGCTGTCTGTCAGCTTCCTAAGGGCTAGGATTAAATAAAAATGTACACCGTCACTGTGACTGGAATTGATAATTATTAGAAAGTGAATTTTAGTCACAATTTTTGGTAGCTTATAGGAAATCGGTGATTAACTTAATGATCATTCTCTTAAAGAGGCAGATGGAAATAGTTATGATGGACAGTCATGCTCATAGCTGTTAGTAGACACATCATTGTTTGGGGGAAAAAAGAGCCTGACAGGGTTTGTCTGTCCTCTTTATTACTCTCTTTTTTTAATCAGGGAGGAAACTGAGGTTCAATGGTATTTGAGTGATTCGTGCAAGACTTTATCATTTGTCAGAACATCAAAATTACTTATAAGATGGGCCAGAAAGCATGGAATTTTATTATCAGGACACAGAGAATGGCAAGTCATTAAAAATTGGAAATGTGCAAGGCACTAATGTACACCTGGAATCCTTCTTACTTGGGAGGCTGAGATTAAGGGGATTACTGTTGGAGGCCATCTTGGGCAACAAAAAGTTCACAAGGCCACATCTCAAGAGAAAAGAAATCCAGATGTGGCGACTCATGTCTGTGGTAGAAGTGACAGTGGGGAGCATAAAGTGGAGGATCACAGTCCAGGCTAAGACAGGCAAAAAGTGAGACTCTATCTCAAAAATAATCAGAGCAAAAAGGAATGGAGGTATGGTTTCAGTAGTAAAACATTTGCCTAGCTGTATGTGTGAATTCCTGTTTTCAAATCCTAGTAAAGGAAGGAAGGAAGAAAGGAAGGAAGGAAGAGGGAGGGAGGAAGGGAGGGAGGGAGGGAGGGAGGAAGGGAGAGAGGATGAAGGAAGGAAAGAGACAGAAAGAAAGAAAGAAAAGAAAGAAAGAAAAAGGAAGAGAGAGAGAAAGAAAAAGAGAGAGAGAAAGAAAAAGAAAGAAAGAAAGAGAAAGAAAGAAAGGAAGGAAGGAAGGAAGGAAGGAAGGAAGGAAGGAAGGAAAGAAGGAGAAAAGAGAGAGATGAGTAGAGAAGATGTAAGATCAGTGAATATTATATGCTCCTTGCTTCACTTTCTTCTTTCAAGCAGGTAAATATTCAGTGCTGTGTAAGTATAACAAATGCATGATTGTATTATTCACTAGTATGTCCACACCTCTACCTACTCTCAGTGAGTGGAGAGAAATGAAAGAGGGTTGCTCATGTGGAGGACAGCGTGACAGAGACAGACACAGCTCAGTTCTAGATGCCCGGATGACAACAAGGAAAAAAAAAAAAGGACATGACCATGAAACTGAGGAAATAGAGGTTGCAGAGACTGGAACCCAACTCAAGTAAAATAAAGCATCATGGGAATGACTGGAAATAAGTAAGCTGTGTCAAGGCTGAAGACATTGAGGGGAAAACCTCAGAGAGAGAAACAGAACATAGTCAGTCATCTTTGCTCGTCAGAGATTTGCCAGCTAAGTGAAAATCAGGGTGAGCTACTCAAGCTAGATCTGCTTCCATATTTTCTGTGTATAGGTTGAGTCAATAGAATTTATCATCTATTGATATAAAACGTATTATTATTGACTTCATCAAACAGTGAGGCTCAAGAGTTGAGGGGGGGAGAAAGCTCATTAGTTATATGTGTATATAGAAGGAGAACAAAATATGTTAACTGTGGAATCTAAATAGCTGAAAGCCATGCTCTGGTATTTTTTGCATGGCAGTAAGGCAGAGGAGATTACAAAGTTATATCTGCTGGGTGTAGGTGTCTCATACCTGTAATCTAGTTACTCAGGAGCCTGAGATGCAGAGAATCACAGTTCAAAGCCAGGCTGAGAAGAAAAGTCTCCAAAAGGCTCGATCTTCAATTAGCAAGCAAAAGGTTGGGCTGGAGATACGTCTCAATAGGTAGAGCACAAGCTGTGAGCAATAAGACTTAACAAGAGTCTGGGGCATTGAGTTCAAGCCATGGTACTGGCTTGAACTAAAAAAGAAAAGAAAGCTGCATCCAAAAAAAAGACACATCCTGAGAAAGGTTAAGAAGGTTTTTCTTTAGTGATAGGATAAAGATAAAAAAAATTGAAATAAAATATATGTTTTTGGAATGAGATGGTTATAACAAAACCAAAGCTCTTGTTGAAAAGAAAGGATGAGGCAAAACAAACATGTTAGATAATAAGTTCTTGTGTGTATATGCTGGTTACAAGGCTTGAACTCAGGACTTCATGCTCTTTTCTGTTCCAGGCTGGCACTTTAGCCCTTGAGCCATGGCTCTATTTCCAGCTTTTTGGTATTTTTCTGGCCCACACTCTCATTGATCCTGGATCTTCATACCTCAGACTCCTGAGTAGGTAGGATTATAACCATGAGCCACTAGTACCCAGAGTTAGATAACTTGATAAAAAGAACTTTGATATAAGGAAATATTGAAGTGTGAAAGTTTATTCCCAAGAGAAACAGAATGGGAGCAAAAAAGGGGGAGATCAAGATGCTAAAGAGACTGTTGTAAATAATAGCTGGAGCACTAATGGTTTTGTTAGGAATGATGTATTAATCACATTAACTTTTTTTTAATCTAGGAAGAAAGGGGGGGGAGTTCATGTCTAAAGTAGGATATAAAAATGTTTTGGCTCATTCCTGGGCATGTATCCAGAACATCACAAGCTAGGATACTGTAGACATTTGCACAGCCATGTTCATTGCTGCACTATTCACAACAGCCAATCTAGGGAAACAGCCCAGATGCCCTACAATAGATGAATGGACCCAAAAATGTGATTCTTATGCACAATGGAATTTTATAGAGCCATTAGAAAGAATATTATGTCATTTGCAGGGAAATGGATGGACCTAGAACGAATCATCTTGTGAGGTAAGCCAAGCTCAGAGAGATGAACAGTGCACGTTTTCTTTCACACGCAGAAGCTAGATCTAAAATACATAGGGACATGGTAAATTATATAGGACTCTAGGCATTTACACTCAGTGAGACTGAAGGGGAATGCTCTTGGGAGAGGAACACAAACACACAATACCTATGTGCATCTGACCATATATAATAATGTTTATCGAAATGAACTCCAGGAAAAGGACACAAGAGGTTTTTCCTTTGTTGTTTTTGTTTCCCCTTGTTTTTTATCTGTCTTTGAGAGGGTTGGAGGAGGGTATGTAAATGCAGGGACAAAGGGTGAACAAATGCAGCAGTGGTACTCACTAGACACTAGGTGGAAAATGAACTATACAATTTGTGGATAGGTAGGAGAGAGAAAAACTAGGAAAGAGAGAGGGAAGGAGTGACACTGTCCAAAAAAGGAATGTACTCTTTACCTGACTTATATAACCTTAACCCCTCTGTACATCACCTTTATAATAACAACAGAAGAACTGAAAAAGTGCTTTGGCTCACTGCTCTACAAAGGTCAGGTAGAAGTATTATAGAACATGTAGTTGGTGTTTGGTTTGTTTTTTTTATAACAAAGAACAACATCAGGTATTTGGGATGGAGTTGACTAGCAGGAGAGTGAGGTTAGGTTATGGGGGCATCAGTTCATAGTAATCAAGAACCCTTGTTCCTTCTCAACCAGCCTAAGGAAAGGACTCTAAGGTTTCCTGCATGCTACTATCCTCTGCTCAACCAGCTGTTACGGGCTTGAAATACAGACATCTGAGCTTAGATAAGAGATAACAGGTGGCAGTGAAATATCAGTCAGAAATAGCAGCTCAGCGGCAGACAGCCTTTCAGAAGCAGAATGCCAAGCTCCGCCCCTGTCTGGTCTGGTCAAGGGTGAGAAGCAAGACATGGGAAGCCAGGTATGTCTCTGCCCGGCGGCATCCCCAGCTTGTCTGTGAACGTGTCTCATCTTTGATCATCTGTTTCATCCATCTTCCTTCGGAGCCTTTTTCCCCTAAGGAAAACACTCCTGGGGGAAAGTTAGATCTATTTGATCTGTGTGTCAGCCTCTACCTGAGGCAAAGACGCAATATTCCAATAGCATGTCTTAGAGCTGAGAGCACTTGTCCAGGGAGTCTTTCATAGGAAGTAAGCATCATTAAGAGTGGTAGATGGGAACAGAGGAAAGAATTTAGGGCAGTGATTCGGGGCAGTGAGTGGCAACAGAAGGTACCTAAAAGTGGAGACAGTGTGTAGAGAGAAATGGGAGGCAAAAGGAGACATCAGTCCATTTGCAATCCAGGCAAGACCTTCAGGGTTGCTGAACACTCTGGCTTTACAATAAACTGATACTCATAGAGACAGAGTGTCTGGACCACAGCTTGCCAGCCTGTGGACTGTAGTGATATAGTACAGGTTAGCATGGAACTAAAAATCAAGTCCACTCAAGTTTCACCCAGGAGAGCTAACAATGGACCAATTACATTCCCACCAGATCCTTAAAATAGATCCAAAACACCTCACCCAGACATCGGGGATAAAGGACTCACCACAGATGATGTATCTTCACTTATTGTCACCATGTAGTGTGACAACAATACTAAGAGAGTAAGCTGTGTGGCATATATCTATTGTCAGAATACCACATTGGAAATTAACTTTAAAAAAAATCAGGTTATAGCCTGAAATAGATAACCATCTTCTAATACCCCACAGGGGATCTAGATATTAGAAGGCAATTTCTACTTTCCATTTTCTTTCCTCCTGACGTAACAAAACTGTCATTTTATAACTGTGTATCATGTTGTATTGCCTCAGTTTCTCTAATGCATCCTTTCCAAGTTTCTGCTATGTAGCAAGCAGATTTATCATTCCCATTATCCAGGTCACTGAGAGTGAATACAGACCTGTTTGCAAGCTGATGAAGGTATTTCAAGGGACACCAATTCTCCAGTAACACTCATGCTTCTCTAGCTGGGCTTGAGGTGTGAGATTTAAAAGGCCCCCTCCTCAGCAAAGGCTGCAGGATTCTGCTTTATTTTTACATCGGGCTTTGCATTGGGCAGGTATTTCAATGACTTTCTCTATGCTTGGGAATGATCACCTCCTCTCTTCCTTGGTTGGCAAAACTTTGGTGCAAAGGTCTGGGGTTTCTAGGCTATGAGGAATCAGGAATATGCTTTTCCTGGCTATTTCTTAGCAACCCAGAGACACTGGTAACCAGAGTGCATCTGTGTGAACTTTGGTATTTCACAGAAAGAGAGATCTTTACTTCTCTCTCGGCACGTCAGGGTTGTCAGGTGATAAGAAATATTGTCATCTCCCTGTCGTCCTGGCAAACGGAAACTACAAGATTTGAACGTGAAAGAGCTTTAAGAAATGTTTTATTGCCATGTTATTTTTTTTCCACCTGAAGCCGACTGATCCCACGCCACAGAAATGCAATTATCCGTGTGTTACAAGTTGCTCTTCTTATCTTCATTGTGAGCACGTCACTCGGTTCAGCTCCCTTAATGCCCCTCATGGCAAAGTATAACATTAAATGTTGATCTCTTCATTATGATTTCCAAGAAAAGAACTAGCGTGGCCGCCAAGATTCTTTGTGAAGCTGGCTTGGCACACACATGCTGTGTGACTAATTTGCTTCATTTCTAGCCAGGAACCTCAACAAAGACGGACACTTTGCTTGAGATGATTCTTTGTTGGGGGGGCGGAGGGTCTCACGTGTGCCTTACGGGTGTTTAAGTAGTATTCCTGAGACACCAGTGGCAACTTTGAGGCAACTCTGTGACAAAAAGCCTCCCAATACTGTTCTGGGTACAAAAATCACCTTTTGTTTAAAAAAGAAAACAAAAAAACATGGTGTTTATCAGGTAATCCCTGCTACTCCAGGGACTTAGATGAAAGGATTGTGGTTCCAAGCAAGCCCAGGTAGATGAATCCAAGAGAGTCTGATTTTCAGCTAACCAATACAGAGCTGGGAGCGCAGGTGTGGTTCAAGTGGTAGAGTACCAACTTGAGTGAAAAAGCCGAGTGAGAGTACAAGGCCCTGAGTTCAAGCCTCACTATCAGCAGGTGCACAAAAAAGAACTCATCTTAAACCTTGGTCTCAACTGTGTAGCTTCCCCTGTGAAAGTGGAGAACTACTGTTTTTTGTTTGTAGGGGTTTTGGGGAGCTCAGTACTGGAGTTTAAACTCAAAGCCTTGTGCTTGCTAGGCAGGTCTCTCATCATCACGCCTCTGATGCCTTCAGTCTTCTTCACATGGTTATTTCTAAGATAGGGTCTCCCTTTAGGCCCATTTGGGCCTAGAATATGAGCCTCCTGTTTGTACTTCTCTTGGTTGCTGGGAGAACAGGAGGCAGCTCTATGCCCAGCCATTCTGCTCCCTCCATAGTTGAAGATGACACATGTACACCACTGACCCACTCCTGGAGTCTCATCAACTCCCCCTACATCTCAGGCTGGCCTGAACCTCCATACTTCATCTCTACCCTCTAAGTACCCAGGATTACAAACTTGAGCTGCCCTGTCTGAGTAGAGCTAGTTTGTTTCAGATGAAATGATGCATCTGAAAGAGTGATCATCTATGTGCACCTAAGGTACTATATTATTCCATAGAGCTGTCGATTCCCGCAATGCATTGGGGATCTCTTTATGGCACTTGGCAGGTCTCAGCTGGCAGAACACGATGAGGGCATTTAGGAGAAATTTATCCTGCTCGCAACTGAAAACCCAGAAGTTAAGCACTTCAAAACACATTTATATGTTTTTAAAACCTGTGCTTGAGTGCCAAATGGGAAGTCAATCCACCCTCCTATTGTAGTCATTTATTATAACTTTGAAAGTCCTCAGAAAAGAAGACAATGAGAGTGGGCTTAATTCTACTAGAATAATCAATATCCATTAAGATATGATATTCATATCAAGTTAATTTGCCTTGCAAGTGCTCATCTGGAGAAAGCGTATGCTGTAGCCACTACCTCAGAAGCAAAGGGCTTCTAAATGTTCTCCTCCAAAGACAAGGTTCTGCAGAAGGCAAGCATGCTTGGCAGGCACCTTTGGAGAAATCAGCTTAGAGGAAAGATATCTAAGTTGTTCTCTTCAATATAAAAACCTATTACTTAGTACAGCTAATTGAATTAAAAGTAGACACAAGGCTGATTCAGAGCCCACCAGGAATAAATGGCACACTGCAGACAGAACTGGAATGTTCCTGTTCTGGGTGAAATGTAGGGCATACCAAACCTAGGTCTTTCTATAGTCTGCTGAGATCTATAACTTCAAGTGCTGTTGGGGATTGTTAGAAGTTTCAAGGTTTCCTGGAGGGTTCTGTAGTCATTCATTCTTCAGATGACAAAAACAAAAAATGCTGTGTGCAACAGGTCTTTTGCACTCAATTTTGTTCTTTTATTTCTTCCACACAAAAAGAGGAAGGTTAACTGAATGCAATTGTTAGGTGCGATTGTTTCTTTGTGCCAGGCAACTTTTGCATAATGCTAAGCAACCAAGTTCTTACAAAAGATTCAGAGACACAAACAAAATGAGTTCCAAGATGGGGAGAGTTAAAATGAGTATCTTGTTGCTGCTGGTGATGAATCATGTAGAAGGAAGATAGTGTACAGAATTAGAAATTGAGGGCACAGAAGTAAAGGAGAGCAACTGGAAAAGGCCGCCTGATTCAGGGTCTAACTGACCCCCACAAATGGATACTAACAAGAAACCCAAAAGTTGGAGCAATGACAAAATATCTAGGAACTCAAGAGATTGTTTTTCCTCACCCTTTCCTTCATTTCAATCCTGTGTTAGTCTTCTCCAGAAATATTTACATCCCCAATGTGGCATGCAATATACATGTACAGTGACATTGCATATTTTAAACCAACTACAGTTTCTTTTGATTGACAGCATTGAAAAAGAAGCAGAATATCATATCGATGCAGTAGAGAGTCTGGTCCTTTAAGTTTTGGTAGATAAAGAAAGGTTCATGGAATAAGAAGAGACATTTTCCTTTTGGGTTTAAACCTGTAATAAAATGTTGCTGACAGACTAATTATAAATGTTTTATATATTTTGTGCAGATGGGTTCCTTGCTAAACCAATTTAATTCCCATTAATGCTAATCTTGTTAATACCCACTCAGAGAGCAAAGGAATACTCTTAATAAACTATTGATTTATTTAGACCATTGAAATAGGGGGATGTGTGGGAGTTGATAGAAAAGGAAAAACCACCATTTTACCACCACTGTATGTCTTACAATATTTTCCAACTATTAATGAGTATTCAGTAGTTGATGTGAGTGAGGGATGGGAGGAGGGGAGGTGTAAAGTGGCAAGTGACCATGTCCTACCCATAAAAATGAAGGTATTTCAAGTGAGTTGTCAAGTGACAAGGTTTTAGTCCTAGCTGCAGACAAGTACAATATTACAATCAATGTAGCCATTCTTTCTTCACAAAGAGGTTAAGGAAAGGTAAGATGCACACTTGCAAACTAATTTATTGGGTTTCTTCTTACTCTATTTTTTGTGCCTATCCTGGGGCTTGAACTCAAGGCCTTGTGCTCTCACTTGGCTTTTTCATTCAAGTCTGATGTTTTACCATTTAAGATATACACCTCCACTTCCAGCTTTTTGGTGCTTAATTGGAGGTAAGAGTGTCACAGACTTTTCTGCCCTAGCTAGCGTTTAACCACAATCCTCAGATCTCAACTTCCTGAGTAGCTAGGATTACAGATGTGAGCCACCAGCACCCAGTTGGGTTTTTCCTTAAAACACAAGAACAAAATAGTCATATCAACCAACATGTAATATTCTCACATTCTGAGTGTAGCTGTCTATTTTGCTCTCAGCAGAAGAATTCAGTAATTTTCTTTTAAGCTTAAATCAACCATCAGCCTGTTAAATTTCCCTTTCTCAGAGTAAATGGCTAAGAGCCAAGGTAGGCTCTTACAAGACACTATGTCCGGGTCTTAATGGTTTTCTTGAACACAATTATGGAATAAGAACTGGAGCTTAGACATTAGTCACCACCCTGTCTCTTCTCAGATACTGGATTCCAAAAGCCCCTATCTTATTTCCCATCTTTCCTTGCAAAAAGGTATGAAATAAAATAGTGGAAGATGGGGGATTTTTGTCCAGGATCCACATCTTGCTTTAAGGTATGTCATGGAACTTCCCTGAGACTGTTATTTCCTCATCTGTGAAATTGAAATAATCATCTTTCTGTACTCTGGTAGCATGTGTTAGCATAAGGATCAAAAACAGATCAGAAAGCAGTGTGAAAATGGGTGTGCAAATGTACAGGAGTAACTGGAAAATATGTTTAATTTAACGAAGTGACATGAGTCCAAGGGAAGGAGACCTAAGAATAGACATGAGGATTGGATAGCTTGTCAAATAGAAAGAGAACAGAGCAATGTTTACCCTTAAGATTCTGTTGTTTGTTGTTGTTTGGGGCCTATACTGGGTCTTGAACTAAGAATTTAGGTGTCCTCCTTTAACATTTTTGCTCAAGGCTGGCACTCTTCCACTTGTGGCCATCCCTCTAATTCTGCTTTTTTTTGGTGGCTCAGTGGAGATAGGAACCACATGGCTTTTCCTGCCAGGGCTGGCTTCAAAACCTCTATCCTTAGATCTCAGTCTACTGAGCAGGTAGGATTACAGGTGTGAGCCAAGACACCTACCTGGCATTCTAAAATGCTTAATAATACTTATCCTTTATGACAGGGTATATGGAAAATAAAATAAGAACTGACAGGTGAGCGTATTTAATTGAGTGCAGTTTTCTTGTTGTGTTCATCCCAAATGTGGTGCATTGGTTACACATGAAGACGGAAGGGAGGGAGCCTTCATTCTTTGAAGGAAGAAAATACTGAAACAAATATTTCCAGCTCAAACATTACACTGCCTTTTCTGTACCGATTGATAAAAAAATATATTATATTTTAGATTATTTTTTTAAATTATATTTGCTATCCATCCCAGCCAAAGTCCTGGCCGGTCATCTGGTAGAACTTGAGGTTGAAGGGCCGGTAGAAGTCGCGCAGCCTCTGCACCACGCCGGGGTCGATGTCGGGGTGGGTCCTGCCTTTGGTCTTGCCCAAGCAGTGCGGCTTGCTGCTGCCCTCGGCCTTCTTGAGGCAGGGGAAGCCCTTGGTCTTGTTGAAGTAGAAATGCTTGTCGGTGATGATGCGCTTGAGGCCCAGGAAGTCCTGCACGCGGCCCAGCTCGCCCGCAGGGTCGCGGATGAGGCGCTCGCCGCTCACGAAGAGCATCTGGCCGAGCGGGAAGTGGCGCAGCCAGTGCTCCAGGTGCTTGGCGTAGATGCCGATCTGGATGGCGCTCCACGACGTGTCGATGAGCCCCGCGCTGCGGTTGCGGAACGTCAAGCTCTCGAAGCTGGGGATGTCGGGCCGCTTGGACAGCGTCTGCGTGTAGTCGGAGATGGCCCTGGTCACCGGGTCGCGCACCACCACGATCAGCTTCGTGTCCTTGGACATGGCCGAGATGCGCGCAGGCGCCTCCCGCGTCACGAAGTAGCTGGGCGTCTTCTCCATGGTGATCTGCCCGTCCAGGGTCCTGGGCATCAGCTCCCTGGAAAGAGAGGCAGGATCAACAAGGCTTGTGAGAGTCGGAGGAGGGAGGAGGGCCTGGCCCTGAGGGGCACAGTCTGGTTCTAGGGCACAAAAGATCCAGGACCGTGTCCTGCAGGGACATGCTGTGATGGTTACTATTAATATTTAATATAATTAATATAATATTATATAATTAATTATGTATTAATTAGTATAATATTAATACAACTAATTATATTAATTATGTGTTAATTAATATAATATTAATGATATATACTTTTTTCTTTTTTTGGAAGGACTGGGGTTTGAACTCAAGTGCTTCTTTGCCTGCATCCTTTGCTCAGCTGGTGCTATACCAGTTGAGCCATGCCTCCAGCTCAACTTTTTTGCTAGTTATTATGGAGATGGAATCTCACAGACTTTTCTATCCAGGCTGGCCTTGAAACACCATCTCTTCAATCTCAACCTCCCGCATAGCTAGAATTATAGGCATGAGCCACCAGCAGCTTGAAGATTATAGTTAACATAATATCATCATGCACAGTTGTCTTTCCTTATCTCTGGTTTGACTTTGCCTGGTTTTAGTTACCTACCTTCAACTGTGGTCCAAAACTATGAAAGGGATATTCTAGAAATAAGCCATTTGTAAGTCTAAAATCATGTGCCACTTTGAGTAGATGAACTGTTTCACTATGTCAATTTATCCTGCTCAGTGTCAATCATTTTTCATCCAATGTATTCACATTGTATAATGTTACCCATCTCTTAGTTCTCTACCCTCCAGTGACTACACTGAATATACTACCTGCCCGTTAAGACAGTGACTTGTCTTCATAATTCCTGAGGGAAGTTTTTTTGTGTGGGACCAACAGAATATTAAATAATCTATCTTTTATTTGATTATTTGAAATGCCCTCATTATCATATTATAAATATCTTAGTTTCTTTCTCCACTAGCCTTCTTATAAATTATTATCACACTGCAATTTATTATTTCTAATTCTGATGATTGATTTGTTTCAATAAACTCTGCAGTTAATTTTCTTTTGAATTTGTAATAAAATACTTTGTTGAATGAGATTCCCTCTGTTGATATATTCAAGTTTTGTCATTTATTCTGTTTGCATATATATAGTATCAAATATGAAAGCAAATAAATTGCAAAAATGAATCTTAAGTTCTCACATTCACCTTCAAAAATCTCAGGCACTGGTACCTCACACCCTGTCATTGTAGTGATCCAAGGGGCTGTGATCTGAGAATCATGGTTCAAAACCAGCCTGGACAGGAAAGTCCATAAGACTCTTATCTCCAATTAGCCACCAAAAATCTTTAAGTGGAGGTGTTGCTCAAGTGGTAAAGTGCCAGTCTTGAGCAAGAAAGCTAAGTGAGAATGTGACATCTGAGTTCAAGCCCTTGTATCAGCACAAAATTCATAACTAATGACCAGTTTCATTCATAAATCCCTTCATCTGCACCCCCAACATGGCAAATAAATAAACTTACAGTTAATCACAGATATCATGTCTATTAGTTTGCAGGTTAAATATTCAACACCAATTCCTCACCCGACAAAGTATTTCTGTGGTATTGATGTATTCTAATTTAATGACAGAGGTTTTACCCTAGGTTTTGTTTTCTGTGATCATTTCAACAAAATGTTCTTCTGTTATTTTTTGAAGGGAGAATAAAAGTTATATATATATATATATATATATATATATATATATATACACACACACATATACATATATATGATTTCTGTTGCTGATTTTTTTATTTTAAAAGAAATTTGTAATTTGTTTTTGAAAAGCATTTCTGATGTACCTCACTAAAACTGAGCCTTTACATATACCTTAAGTGCCAGCGATAGCCAACCTAGCGAAGAGGAGATATCAAGGAGATGTGTATTGTTCCTCACTATCCCTTCCAACTTCACAGTGTCAATTTCACAGTGCGACTCCCTTCAGAGAACTCAGAGGTGACCAGGCCAACAAGCTCTGGGAGGGAGCTCAGGTTAGTTACTTGTGTATGAGATAAGCTGGGAGATCTACTCAGAGATGGTTCGAATTTCTCAGTGAAAGAAATTTGATCAAATGTGTGGGAATGGTTCAGTCTGTAAAAGCAAACACCAAACGCACCACAGTGATAAGAAAAAGTATTTGTTGATTTAAATACAAAAGGTCAACATTCCTGTCTCCTTTCCTATAAGCTTTGGCTTTTAACTACTTTAAGTTTTGGCCTGCCTCTCACACACAGGTATCAGACTTCAGTGGGGAGCTTCTGGTTTGGCTTGTGGGGGCCTGGGGGGGGGGAGATACCCAAGAGCCTTTCTCCAAGACTGAAGCTATAGTCTGTGAAAACACTACTAACACAACTGAAGAAGAAACTGTTGTCTAAAATTACTTGAATAGAGTGGGGTAAAGAACTATCCAAACGAGGAGCTTAAAAAGGAAACTGCTGAAACAGGATTTTGAAAGAAAAGGACACATTAATTACAGACAGTTGTCGGCAAGATGAAAACTGACTGGGTGGTATGAAGGAAGGGTGTCAGGCTTAACCCATGTTTGCTTTTTGGGAAAAAAAAGAAACCCAAACCCAAAAAGTGGTAGCCTAAATAAATTCTAATTTAAGTTTGGATTGTGAAGAACAAGTTACTTTGTAAAAGGCCTTACCTGAGACATTAACTTGCACTACCCTTTTTAATTAAGTCATTTTCCTATTGCAGACTGGACTTGAATGTTTAAAATGGGGCTAACAGAACTGGTGGGACAAAGGGTGAACCGATTCAGCAGTTAGAAATGAACTATACAATTTGGGAGGGGGGAAGTTGGGAGGGAAAATACTGGGAGGGAATGAGGGAGAGGGTGACACTATTCAAAGGAAATGTATTCATTACCTGAATCATGTAACTGTAACCCCTCTATACATCACCTTTCCAATAAAATTTAAAAACAAAAAATGGTGCTGAGGGAGGAGGTGGGGAGCTGGGGAGGAAAGGAATGGTAGGGGAAAAACAAAGGAGGGGATAACAATGCTGGATTGGAAATGGACTCATACATGACCTTACTCATCTAACTGTAACCCTTCTGTACAATATCTTTACAAACTTTAAAAGCTTCATGGAGTTTCCTGTCTGGGCTGGCTTTTGTTAGTCTATTCTTATATCCACCTGATATTTGATCCTAACTATATAACACATTTTAATAAATTCAGTATAAGTTTAAAAAATGGTGCTGATATTCTTATGAAATGAAATGTACCTGTAAGGCAGAATACTGGATTCCCAGGGTTTGAGAGGACCTGGGAATTATCCTTCCTTAACCCCTGTAAGGCATATGCTAGGTCTTTACTCTATGTAAGCAGGTGGGCCATGTATGGACAGTGAAAGCCCTAACATCATGAAGGGTGTAAAGAAAACCCAGCCAGGTTCTGGGAAGCCCAGGGGATTTCCTTAAAGATGGAGCTGATTGGTGGGAGGGAAAGGTCCCAGAGGACTTTATACTTCCAGGCTACATAGTATGCACGGCTCCAATTTCATCTCTACATTGTGAAGAAGATTTGGAAACTTTTCTAGTAGGTGTTGAGAATGGGGTAGAGACCAAATGGTAAGAAGAAATTAAAGTGTCCTAAAGGATACAAAGGTGAGAAAGGTGTTCACAAGCCAGTTACTATTACCAGGTTCTTTCTCTAAAAGACTCGGTGAGAATTCACAATAACTAAAAAGTGGAAGCAGTTAAACTGCTCACCAATGAACTGGGTATGGTATAGACATGCAAAGCAATATTATGGGGCTATAGAAAAGAAAGAAATTCTGTCATGTGATAGAATATGACATTATGCTAAATGATATAATCCAAGCCCAAAAGAAAACTACTGCCTGATCCCACTTTAGTGAGGTTATCTCAAGTCGTTAAATCATAAAAACAGAAAGCAAACTGGTTTCTAAGACTTGTGGGGAAAAGGAATGGAGAGAGTGGTGCATGCTGAGTTAGAGTTTCCCAAGATTAAGAGTTTTAGATACTGATTGCATCGACATGTGTAACTATTGAACACTATACTAAACCTATAGACAGGTAAGAACAGAAATTTGGTTATGTATAGTTTACAATAATTCTTTTCTATAGAAGCATGCAGGAGTGAGCAAAGGCCATGAATGGATAGGAAAGCATTTAGTGAAAACAAAGGAGTCAGTTGGCTTTGCAATTAATTAAGTATTGAAGCCAGGTATTGAAAGAGCTGTGGTTTTGTTTTCCTCCTGCTGGACCAAAGGGGCATGAAATAATTTATGACATTCTGGGGAGCTGATCTGAAAGCAGGAAAATGATCTCTTCTCACTGCTTGGCTGGGTGACCTCAAGCCACTCATTTAATTTCACTCAGCTCAGTTTCTTCATCTCACGAAAACCAGTCCCAACATTGAGGAAATCTGGACCACAATGGTTGTGTCAGCATGGCCATCATTACCGGGTACCTACCAAGCATTGTTTGCAGTGGTTGTTGCTTGTTTTGTTTTGTTAGCAGTACCGTGGTTTGAACTCAGTGGTTTGTACTTGCCCAGAAGGTGCTCTATTACTCGAGCTACAACTTTAGTCATGTTTGCTTTTGCTAACGGATGGCTAGCATCTTGCACTTTTTTCCCTAGGCTAGGCTCCAGCTAAGATCTTCCTACTAACATGTCTCGTGTAGCTGGGATGACAGGCATTTCCCACCATGTCTGGCCTGCCAATGATTGATTTTAAGGAAGTGAAGCCCAAGATTCTGTCTTCCTAACTTCCAAATGACCCTCATTTGGTCCAGGTAAGAGGGGTTCCGAGAAGACCAGAGGTAGGCCTCTCTGTCATGTTTCTCCTATATTCAAGCATCGGACCACTTGATGCTGAGGCAGTGAAGAGACGTACTCTGAAGACCATGAAAGGGCTGTTGTCTTTTGAAGAGCAGAAACTGACATGTTAGGGTATCAGAACTGAGCTTGGGGCTTAAGAGGATTCCCTCTTCTTCCACGGTATGTGAGGAATTATGACAAGAAAGAGCCGTTGGGCAACACTTCATTTCATCTGGATATTGTGCCACCTTATGGTTCATGGTGTTGGAGATTTCAGGTTTGATCTGGCCAGTCTACCCTGGATAAACTCCATCTGCTCACAGTGTGAGTGTTTTCCTGCTGTCACACCAGCGATGGCTCAGATCTGCCTCTGTGGCTGGTTTCTGTGACCATCAGAGAAGCAGGACTTCCTTGTGAGGAAACAGCCAGTTCCCTGGGTCTGCTTTGATCACAGCTCCATTCAGGGAGAGTCTGCCATGACACTGAGCATGCATGTAATATGCGCAAGGAAAGGCAAATGAGGAACCACCTCTCCTTTCTTCTCAGCTTGGGCCATTGCCTCTCAATTCTCAGAGTCTTTCTGTAGTCCTCACTTCCTTTAGTATTGCTACTGGAAGTAGCTCCTCCTAATACATCTGTAACTACACCTGCCCCCGTATGTTTTGAATAGTTTTTCGTCAGTTATTCATAAGGAAAGGTTAATCTTGCCTCTGACCCTACATAAAACCAATGACAGGTTGCTCGCAGATATAAACAGAAAGGGTAAAACAAATTAAACATTTTAAAGGAACCTTAGGAAAGCATTTTAACGGTTTTGAGGGAGGCCAAGATTTTGATATTGTATTAAAGAAATAATGATAAGAAAAGACTGAATTGGGCTGGGAAGGTGGCTCAGTAGTAGAGTGCTTGCCTTGCATGCCTGAGGCCCTGGATTCGACTCCTCAGCACCACATAAGCAAAAGAAGCCAGAAGTGGCACTGTGGCTCAAGTGGTAGAGCGCTAGCCTTGTGCTGAAGAGCTGAGGGACAGCACCCAGGCCCAGAGTTCAGGCCCCATGATTGACAAAAAAAAAAAAAGAAAGAAGAAGGAAGGAAGGAAGGCTGAATTAAATTACACTAACAAAAATAAGGATTTTTTTTATTGAATAACACCATTGAGTAGAAAGGCAAAAATAGGAATGGAAGAAAATATTTAAAATAAAGGTATCTGATAAAAAAGTCATATATGTCATATATAAAGAGCCATTATGAATCAATAGATTCATGAAAAACTAACAGCCTAAAAGAAAATGAGTCAAAAGCTTGGACAACCACAATATACTTAAGACAGTATTCAAGTGCTTAATAAATTTATGAAAGTCATCAGAATTCTTTCGTCTTCAGAAAAACAATAATTTAAACCCAGTATCAGCCAGGCATTGGTAGTTCACACCTGTAATTCTAGCAGTTCAGGGGGTTGAGATCTGGAGGATTGAGGTTTGAAGCCATCCCAGGCAGAGGCATCTATAAGACTCCATCAAGCCAGGCTGTAGAAATGAATCAAATGGTAAAGTGCCAACTGAGCAAGCAAGGTGAGCAAGTGACAGGCTATGAGTTAAACCCTGGTACTAGCAAAAGGAAGGAAGGAAGGAAGGAAGGAAGGAAGGAAGGAAGGAAGGAAGGAAGGAAGGAAGGAAGGAAGGAAGAGGGAAGGAGGGAGGGAAGAAGGGAGGGAGGGAGGAAAGGAGGGAGGGAGGAAGGGAGGGAGAAGGAAGGAAAAGAAAAAATAAAACTTCAGTCTCATGGGATGACACATATAATTGCTTCCCTGATGACTGATTAATTAGTTCTAATAAAGTTTTATGCATTTATAGACCAACTAGAATAAAAATCATTGAGAATTCTGTATGTGGGTGAGGATAAAGTACCTCTGGCACTTCCTGTATTGGAGAGCAAGCTGGCACAATGAAACTAGGAAACTGCTTGGCACTCTGCTAACGCTGAGCATGTGCACACACGGTGCCCCTGAACTTCACTCGCAGTATTGCACTCAGTAGGTATCCCAGACCTGTTCTAAAAGGCATGATCAGTGGAGATCATAGACAATCATCACAGTCCTGAACTCAAAGTACACAAATGTCACATAAATCAGAAGTGTGTACACACACACACACACACGTAATATCATGCAGCCATCAAACTGAGAGGTGCTGTCATTTATGCCTGTTGGTACGGATTCATCTTGCAATGTTAACAAACATTGCTAGTGACAAGAATAGGCATGCATTCATTTATAAAAAGGTCAAAGACAGATAAACTCACCTGTTGCCTCCTGCATTTGATATCCAACAGTGTTTTCCCTTAAGGGGACTCAGTAATTAGGGAGGGGCATAAGAGGCTCTGGAAATAGGCGGAGCACACGGTGGCTGCTTGTTACATAAGTACATGCTCTTTGTGAAAGCTCATTGGGCTGTAATCTTGGATATGTGTCCTTTATTTGTAGACTAAAGTTATACATGAATAAATATTTTACTAGGCTTATAAAAAAAACAGATGCCTCCCCCCTAAGAAAACATGAATTTTGTAAAACCCAAACAAAATAAGACAACCTCAAAAGGCATTTGCTAAACCAATTATATCTCTAGTCTATGGAAAAGCAATCACAAAGGAAGAGGCATGGAGCTGACACCCACACATAAGAATCAGGGTTCTGCCCGTGTCCTCCATCCCCAGGCAAATTTCCAGATCAGGAGCTGCTGAAACACCTGGTCATCCACCTTCCTGACCAACACACACCACTCTATCATACAGAAGGGGGTCTCAGACTATGGCACAAATAGGTAACCTGACAAGCAAGCTGTGTTTGCAAAACATTTCAGCAATTGCTTTCGGATGTAACCTTTTCAGGGCTGTAAGAGAAATAAGGTAGGTAATATGATTGCCCTCAACTTCTTTCCTGATGAAGACACAGGCATGCAAAGATGCCCAGGCAGCACGCTTCAGTTTTTTACAACAGGAAGGAAGTGGGGTGGTGTTTCCAATGCAACTATTTGGTAAGTCAGAAAAATCCATACTTAATCCCACCAACGAGTAGTACCAGAAAATTCAGAACAGCTAAAAAACCTCCATCCTTTCATCTGGCAATAAAAGAGTTTAGGTAAGACACGAACAAAAAAACAATAGGAGAGTTCATTAGAAGAGAAATATGACAGAGAAAGAAAGCAACAGTAGTATCTCAGCTTAACTCTCCCATCTTGGGTCATCTTCCTCCTTCCAGAGCTAGGCCTCTAGTTCAATGGTGAGGGAAAAAAAATGGCTTTCTGATTAGTGAATTGCTTTTCTGTTTCCTGTAAGGGTGAGATGTCAAAAATGTACTCCTGTCCTTGGCTCTTCCTCATTCCTTTATCCTTTTAACTTCCTCCTGCCCCCATTTGATTGTCTAGAAGGTGGTGGTTTACCAGTTTATCCATCTGTGAGCTGAAGTTCCCTGACTAACAGCTTTTCTACTAACTCCTTATCACCAATTCCTGGTTCCTAGCATAGCTTCAGATAAGAAGCAGCACAAGCCTCTCATCCTAGCTCCTTGAGAAGCTGAGATTCTAGGTTCAAAGCCAAGAAACCCCCTGGGATTCTTATCTCCAATTAACTACCTAAAAGCAGGAAATAGAGATGTGGTTCAAGGGGTAGAGCACTAGCCTTAAACAACATCAACAACAAAAACATCAGAAATAGTGCTCAGGCCCTGAGTCCAAGCCTCAGGACCAACCAGTTCATGCGTGTGCGCACACGCCCGCGCGTGCACACACACATACAGTCATACTAACGAGATTGGTAAAAGAATATATCAACATCAGCTTGGTTAGAAACATTCAACAGATGTTAACTACAAGGACCTGAAGCTATTCAGAAAGTATTTGGGAGATCCTAGAAGACAGGATTCTGAGTTGAATGTAGTCAAGATGAAGGGATTGGTCTGCTAGAATTGGGAGCTGGGTCTAGTCAAGACTGAAATATCACAGTATGATTAATGTCATGGATGTAGGAAACTGAAGCCAGTGTGCAAGAAAACAAAGTAGCTACATACTCTCAAGGGCTCTTTGAACATAATCCAAATTGGAGAAAATAAAACCCTCAATTAGATGCTGATAATGGCAACCTGAGATGGAGGGTAATATACTTAGGAGAGAGATGTATCTAGGGGAGAACTGAGGATGCTAGACAGCTGTTTGTAAACTTTTCAAAGATCTCAAAGAGGACTGAGGTTCAAAGCCACCGTGGGAAGGAAAAATCTGTGAGCTTCTGTCTCCAATTAGCAATGCTAGAGGTGTGGCTCAGGTAGTAGGGCACCAGCCAAGTATGATTGAGGCCTTAAACTCAAACCCTGGAACCAGCAAAAACGAAAATAAGAAGAAAAAAAAAGTCCTTTCTGCACTGCCAGTTAGAAATAAGTATATAATTTCCACTTCATTGAAGTTGAAACAAACTGCTTTTTAAAAGTTAGTATTTATGCCTTAGAACAGAGACAGAATATTCTTGGTCTTACTCTAAAAGAATCTTAGATGATTCCCACAGCCCCATGAGGGCAGTGTGGCTTTATGGAGAACTCAGACCTGGGAAAAGGAATGTGATTTCAATCTTTCCATTGTTATGAATAAGCTGTGAGATTTCAGGTTCCTCAGTCCCATTCTCTGGGCCACAGTTTCTTCACAAGCAAAACAAAGCTATGGTTTTCAATGTCTCCATGACCTTTTATCTCAGAGATTCCATGTATGGCTTGGAGACTTTAATTCCTTATCAACTTGTCTTAATATAAAGCTCTGCCCGACTTTCTCTAAGACTCTCCCCATTCTGAAGTGTGACTGGGTCACCTGAATCAAGAGTTTTGTCTAACTAGGCCAAGCAATTCTGCATCAACAGGACTGATTTCAAAATCAATGAAGCCTCAAAGAATAGGATTCAAGTAACTGATGTGCAGAGAAGGTACTGAGGTTGGTCCTTAGGAAAGCTAAGCTTTTGTTTCTCTGTTGCTTTGGGGGCAGCAGAGAGACCTGAGAGTTCATAAGCCAACTGGTCTCATTGCATTGGATGGACTGTGACAATGGTGACCCATATCTGTTCCTTTCTTCCTTTGTGTCTGAAACATCAAAATAAAATGTCTCAACTAGAAAATGATTGAAGTTCAGGGATTGGGCTACATTAAAATAATAGATCAGATACCTTAGCAAGAATATGACAGAAGAAAATGAACACTCAAGAGAGATTTACCATAGTCCAAGTCCTGATGCTTTGTTCCCCAAGTCTTGCAACAAGGAAAAGCTAGAATTATTATCCTAATTTCACAGATGAGAACATAGTCTCAGAGAGATAATGTGGCTTGTCCAAAGACAAATGTCTATGAATAAAAAGGACCGAATGAAATTCCAGCCTCTTTCTAGTTATGAAGTATGTGTTCTTTCAAGTTTCCCAAACACAAGATCTGTCTCTGACATCCTGAAAAATATATGTGGGTACAAATGCATTCCTTTCCTATTCATCTCAGAGTGCAACTCAAACCTTATCTAGGCAGAGTTCAGATACACTGAATCTTGCAAATAGGCAATCTATATGACATGTTATTCAGAAGCCATCTTCTAGGATATTGTGCAACGGGAAGTCTCAGGTTGTCAAGAAAAGGCAATTTACCTTGAGGAATAAATAAATCTGGCCCATAGCCACACCGTTTATTTTTAGGTCTGTATAATCAAATAGGATCTGTTTTTGCAAGCCTCTAGCAGCAGAAAATTCTAGAAAGAACATGTCATTTTCATGGCCACAGTGTGAGAGGGTAGTTGTTCCTCCAGGTCCCTTCTGGCGTGTGTCTGGGAGCAGAGAAAACTGCTGTAAACTCAGGGCTGTCAACGGGCTGTCCCTCAGGCCAAGCCCAACTTACATGAATAATTCTTTCCCTGCTGCTGTTACAAGAAACTCCACTCAAAACGTGACTTGTACGCCTGGAAAGGAGACTCCCTTTAGATAATGTTTGAGTTGGCTTCTGAGCAAGAGCAAGACTGATGTTTCCGCTCTGCCTCCCCCACTGACCCAATCTGGATATGTAATTCTGAGCAATCAAACCATCAGCAAGACATTGAAAATATCAGACTTTGAGGCTGGGATACGTACTAGTCTTTGTGAATCGCAGACTCCTTCCTCCAGTCTCAGAATGATGAAGTCACGGAAGAGAGCCCAAACCATTCTGATGGTTTGTCCTGATCTCCCCAGGATTTATGATACAATATGCACCAATGTTTATTTCAAGGAAGCCTAACATGACCATTCCTGAAGCTTTGGGGGAGGACAGAAAAGTCAAGGATTTTTGATTGCTAATGTGGGGAAACTTTGCCAACAGGACAGAAAATATATTTGTAGTCAGATCAGATGGAAGAGCCATTCTGAAAGAGAAGGACAAGATTTTTCTTGGATCACAGATGCGAGGTGTGATTGTGTGTGTGTGTGTGTGTGTGTGTGTGTGTGTGTGTGTGTGTTGATTCTTGGCTTTCCCAAACAATACCTCACAATACCTCATTATCTCATTCACTGACTCTGAGGTATAAGTAATTACAGAGACATGAGTATTTTCTAAGGCCTCAGAGTGTCACCTCCTCCCTCCCATCTAATTTTACATCATTGAGGAACTCAGTTATTTACAAATTTTAAATGGCATCTTAACTCATATACATTTTCCTAAATTCCATTCAATATGATAGCTAAGTCATCAGAACTGACATTTTTCTGTCAATTGGTAAGGCAATCAGAGCCCAAGAAACCATTAGAAAGATAGGAACACTTCCTTAAGCTCTCCCCCAGCAGGAAAGTCTTTGGATTGATCCTTGTGTCCCAAATGAACACGAACAATGTTTTTGCTTTTTCCCCCTTGCCCAATTGTGAATTGTGAATTGAGAATTTCTACATCTTTTTTCTTAAGCAAGTCTTCAGCCACTTATTCAGATCACTGGCACTGATCCACACTGTAAAAGAGAAGTAAATGTTTCAGCATTTGAGAATAGAGAATTTCAAGGGCATACACAGAAAAGGGGAAACAAAATAACACAACCAGTTTACAGAAGTAAAAAAGGGGAGGAATGTGGTCCTAGATTTCACTCTGAGTGCCAAAGGTAGTCAACATTTAAGTATGGGGTAGGGGGAGCCTTTATATGTAGCAAAGTTGGATTTGATATGAAGTAGTATCAGAATGGCATTTTCAGATATGCAAGTTAAAAGAAGAATAACACCTGTGTAAACTTTAAAACTGAACAAACACACTTGTGTGTCCATTTTTAGCTGATGAACAGGGGAATAAAAAAGTGCAGAGTTCCACCATGAAGGAAGTCTGTGTATTTAAAAGTAAAAGGAGGGGCCATCTAAAACCAGTAGGAGACTTTTAAAAAATCATTCTCAAGGTAGCTAGGAAATGACAATGAACAGTAGAAACAAAATCTAACTGTAATCTAGAATCCAAGCGCTGAAATTAATAAGCTCTTAGAAGTGTGTGTGTGTGTGTGTGTGCGCGCACACACACACACAGGTGAAGTGTAATGCTTCTAAACCCAGACAGTTAGATCACACAGGGATGTTCATTAAAGGGAGATGGGTTTTCTTCAGCCTATCTGTTACCTTCAACCATCTACCTTATAGTCAGTCAGCTAGAAGAGGAAGGTAGAATTCTTAATGAAAGTGCAGTCAGTGGGGATGGGTGTGCGTGCTTCAGGGGTGGCTGCCACAGGAAACCACTTCCCCCTCCCCTCACCCCGTCTAGACTCATCATGGCTCCTGACAGGAGTTTATAAATGATGAGTTTGAGAGCCCTGCTATCAGCTGTTTGTGTTACTGTGGACAGCTGCTTCAGAGCAGCGCTCTCTCATCAGCCCAGAATTATCAGGTCTTTGCATATGGGTGGTTGCAGATAAGAGGGGAGACGTGCTTGCTTGGCCTGGCTTAGAAATCAACAATCGAAGGACATCAGGGTTGGGAGGCTGAGAGAGGAACACCATGAAGACCCCGGGAGGATAAACATGCAATTTCAGAAACGGTCTTTGTTATACTTTGGCAATGGGGGTGGGGGGCGGGGAGGGCTTTGATTTGTTCATTCCTCCTCTCCCATCACCTTTACCCCCATTTTTTCTGTTTGTTTTAGATTCTAATTATTAAGTTCTGGATACTGAGCAGATGGTAAATAAGTAGATCTTTTTAGCTTAGAACAGGAAAAGCAGGAGGAGGCTCTGATGCTGGCAAACTACCTCAGGCTGAGAGACTGGCCGAATATTCTTTCAAAAGGAAGTCATCAACACCCCGAGCGAATGCCTTGCTTCCTCAATTCTGAATAAAGGAAATGGACATACCTTATGTCACACTGGATCAGAACAGAACTTCTAGCATCACCCCACAGTACGATATAAAAGATACACACAAAATAATGATATCATGGTGTCAGAGAATGTAAGCTGACAGAACAATAGGGCAAGCCCTATACCAACAGTCCATGTGACAATCATCCCAGAAGCCACTGCAAAGGTTCAAGCCATCTATTTGACAGCACACAAAAAGACAGGCTCTGGCTTTGAAAGATGCCCCCCTCTACATACAATAGTCACAAATATGTGACATAAATTGTCTTAATAAATGTGTGTGTGTGTGTGTGTGTGTGTGTGTGTGTATGCACATGTTGTTATTTGAGCTTGAACTCAAGGACCAGGCGCTGTCCATTACTTTTTTGCTCAAGAGTGGCATTCCATCAGCTGAACTACAGCTCCACTTCTGGAATTAATTCCCACTTCCGATAGTTAACTGTAGAGATGAGTCTTATAGACTTTCCTGCCTGGGCTGACTCTGAACTAGGATCCTCAGATCTCAGGCTCCTAAGTAGCTAGAATTACAGGGCATGAGACACGATCTGTCACACACGCACTGGCACCTGTAATTTGTACCCCTGAACCATAGGGGCTCATGGGAGGGGTCACTGAAATATGACCCACAGGTTAAATCTAGCTCTTTTTCTTTCATTTTGTGATTCTATTTATATGAAATATTTAGCATAGGCCAGCCCTTACTGACAATAAACAGGTAGACCTTGCCAGAGTCTGAGAAGAGGAAGGAGTATGGAGGGGCTGCTTAGCACATGTAGGGTACTTTCTTTGGAAATGAGAAGAATGTTCTAGAATTAGGTAACGCTGATGATCAGCTATTTTTAGCAATAAAGTGCTATGGAAACAAAGTCATACTTATTTGTTTATGAATTATGTACATGACTTTGGAATGGCAGCAGCCGCAGCAGCCAAGCTGAGGAGTCGTGACAGAAAACATACGGCCTGTAGAGTCTAAAATATTTATTGTCTGAATCTATGCAGAAAAGAATTCTCTATCCCTAATGCAGACCATTACTGTCAAGCTTAAAATTAACATGAACGTCTTGACTGTCACATAATCGGTTATTTTGTTGAAACTAAGGAATGAAAAATAAATTGCATTGTATAAGTATATCATAGTTGATGATTTGTGTACATCTTGATGACTCATCCAAACATCTCTGGCCCATCACAAGATTACCCAAATGACCAATAATAATTAAATTGAGTCATCTTTGGGATTTTGCCAACCTCCAGACGTACAAAAACAATACACATAAACCTTTTTTTTCTGTTTTGTGGTTACAAAAGAGTGTATGTCAAAAAAGGAGACTAGAACATATTTCACCAAATAGTTTATTAGCTTGATTTATAACTTTTTAAATGTTTAGACATATGGTATCCAAGCCCTCATTTGTATTCTTGTCTAGGGACTTGAAAATACTAAGGGTGTGCCTGAAAAAGTGCACCAGGATTCAGCAACATCATTATAAAAAAAAGCAAGGCAGACAGACAGGACTCTTGATTCCAAATAAGCGTGGGGCTGTCAAGATCTGAACCTTCCAGAGAAGCAATTCCCATGTACTAGGTGTTTCCACCACAGTGGAGATGCTACTGCTGTCTCACATCTGTATGACTGAACAAGGGTCCCCTTCTTTCAACACATGAAAATAAAGCAGTCTAGGTTCTAGGGGAGACCATGGAGAACATAGCTGTTTGCCAGATGGGCTATCTATCTATCTATCTACCCATCCATCCATCCACCCATCCATCTGTTTTGCAATATTGGGGATTTAACGCAAGCTTGCTACTAGCTGGTGTTCTGCCACTAGAAACATGCCTCTAGCCCAGACTTTTGCTGGTTAATTAGCAATAGAGTCTTACAGTCTATTTCTGTCCAGGCTGGCTTTGAGCACTGATTCTCCAGATCTCAGTATCTTGAGAAGCTAGGATTACAGGCATAGGCCATTAGCACCTGCCTCATTATAAAAACAAAAAACAAAAACATAAAAGCTTTGGTTGTTGCAATAGAAGAGGGTTGGAAATCCTCTTGTCCCCTCATGGGAAGACTGTGGGAAGCTATGTGGACAAACCTTTTGGAGGGTGAAAGACAGATGAAGCAAAAGTATCTCACTTCTGTCATCCCAGCAGAAGTGTCTGTAGACCTGCTTTCAGTAGCAGATTCCCCAGACAATCAAGCAACCCAGCCAAGATCAGCAGAGACACCTGGTTGACCCACAGCTGCATACATGACTCAGAGCAGCCTATTTGAGTTCAACCTTGCAGACTTGCAGAACAAGTCATTGTTGAATGTCTCTGAGGTTTTCTGATAATGTTATGAAGCCTTCTTCTAGCCATCCATAACTGATATCCATATGATAAAAGCTTACCAAAATGTAGACAATTGCATACCAGGCTATGAACAACGGTTACCTATAGGGAATGGAATTACTACCCAATATTGACATGTACAAGGAAAGCATTGATGTACTCCAAGAAACAAAACCATTCCTTCTGATTTGATTCATTTTCTTTCTTTAACTTGTTTTTAAAATGTCAAAAAAAATAGATTCGATAAGAAAGCCATAATCCTTGTAGCTCCTTAGGGCTTTAAGATGGAATGAACAGAGTTCTGACATTGTCCACTGTTTTAGAATAATCAGCTTTTGTTTCTGTTTACAACACGGATAGATGGAACAGCAGTGCATGAGCCCAGTAAACTCTCTTTTTGCCCAGTTTTCCTTTGTAAAGAGGAAAGTGGTTCCTACTGGGTATGGGGGGAGGTCACTGAATTCATGATTGTGTTTACCATGAATAGGAAAAGTCATGGGCAGAAAGAGTTGAGAGAACCTGAAATGCTGTCAATTGTAGAGGACAATGAAAGTTCTTAGGAAAGTGATGGTGACGTGGATGGTGGTGATGGCAATGATGGAGAAGATGACTATACTATACTCACAGCAGACAGACCCATAATCTGTCAAATGCCTCCAGGTTGATCAAATTGGGCCTTTAAATGGTGAAGATACCTGAGTTATTCTACCCAAAACTAGATACCAGTGTTTATAGTAATTTTTTCCATTCATGCCAACTACATCGGAGGTGGGATGGGTACTGTCTAAACTTTACCAAACCTAGCAGAGGAATAATGAATAGTTATGAAGCATTATTGATTTGATTGTTTTTTTTCACCATATATGAAATTTCAATAACTACTGTTACTTAAAAGGCACTGAAAATAATGGTAGATGCTAAATACCAGAGAATCATCTCCTTGTGTGACTCATAGCATCCATGAGAGAGAGAGTGTGTGTGTGTGAGAGAGAGAGAGAAAGAGAGAGAGAGAGAGGAGAGAGAGTAGAATGGGAAAATGGCATGGAAATAGCTCTGCTTGACCTACATGGGGTAGGCAGAGAGTTGGAAAACTGATGGCAGAAAGCTACGGCGTGGATGTTGATAAAGAATGGCACACAACAAGTGTTGCTCACCCACAGTCCCTGGAGCCCATAGAAAATAATAGTCCCAGTCTGACCATCTAAAGACAAAACTCCCCCTGCCTGACCTGTGCCCACGTGTTATGACACATTGCATCTTCTCCGGAAGTTAATAATGCATATCCCCATTTTCTAGGACTACCCACCTCTATCTACATAGGGCCCAATAAAATCTTGAAGCACTGTGCTGCCGCTGGAATCTCTCACCCTCCCATTCAGAGGGTTCACTTTTCTTTGCATTCAGAAACATGCTCCTACTGAAGTCTTCTCTGTGTCTAGTCTGAAATTCTTTCTCCTAGAGATAAAAAACAAACAAACAACTCCCTGGCCTTGGCACCTAGTAATCATACTCAGGGCTACATTTTGTCAAGACAAACCAAGGAGACAAGTACTCTCTGATTGTAATAAGACAGCTGAGCCCTTATTAATAAGGGTGACTTTTTCACTACTGCTCTCCCATTCTGGATTAGTATGCTGCAAGATGTGCATAGCACTCTTCTATGTCTGGAAAGACCCAGTCATTTCTCCTCAGATTGCCTTTTGAATCTTACATTGTAACTATAGGGTTAACATGGAAAGATTGGGGTTTCTCTGTATTTTCTCTTCCCTTTTCTCCTTTACACTATGATAGTTTTGCTGTTCAAGGTCATTTGGCAATTTGATATCTTAGCCAGCCCTACAATGTAACATTTTGTAACTTTTAAGTCTCAGGTGAGACAAAAGAGGGGGGAGACACTGTTTAAAAAGACCTTTTGGAAAATTCAAGCCATGATAAAGTTTGCATAATAAGTGCAGTTATTATGTAGTCAGAGGGCAGGACAAAAAGGAACTAGTGAGCAGGAGATGAAAGATGTGAAAAAGAAAAATGGGACAAGAGCATTTTGGGAATAAAAATGGATTTTGCATATAAATAAGGTTTTGTCTAAAAGCAAAGGATTATTACAAAATAAAACAAGCAGGTAAGAACAAAATTAAAAGGCTAAAAGTGAATCACAGAAGGTTAAAACTGCTAAGACTCAAGGCTGTCTTGATAAACTGATGAAAGACTCTCTCAAATCTTCCTCTTAACACCCTGTAAAGCTGACACACAAAGATATGGGTGATGGGTCACTTCTCTAAGATGACCTGCTTTCCTCCATACAAGTTGTAACACTCCTAGTCTTAATAACCTTTGCTCTTGCTTTTATTATAACTTTTGTCTTGCTTTAAATCTCTCCAAGGAATGAAAGGACTGAGGATCTTAACCGAAACTCCTGGTCACAAGTTTTGAGGATCACAAATATCTCACTTAATAACTATATGACTCATAGTGTCTTAGTTTCTCTGTGTCTAACTCTCCTTAGTTATTCGATGAACATAAAAGAAAGCATTTTTGCTACAGAAATCAAATTCAGTCATGTGCCTCCTCCTCCCTAACTCTACACTCAAATTAGTTAATAATCTGGCAATAGACATTTGGTATTCAATTGCTATGAACACTGTATCTTTTGGACCCAAAAAGTTATGACCCACTATTAATTTCCTTCTCCCTAACTTGCTTTAGTTCTTTTCTAAAACCTGTCTAAGCAGTAATAGAAGATCTACTTCATTGAGAAATGCCATTATCAACCAGTCCTCTTAAATCTGTAATATGTTTGAAGGCCAACAAAATTTTAGCAATTATATCAGACCTACCACATACTTATAAAAAAAAACCCTCCAGGAAAATTGAAGTAACTTATTCTCAATGACACCAACTAAATAGGAACAAAAACATCTAAGACCCTTCATTCCAGGAAAGATTAATATCTACATTTTTTTCCCAACCAGCACATGACAGAAAAGTCAAACCCTCCATGGTGAATTTGTCACACAATGCTGAAAAAATGCAGATATTTCCATTTGGAGTCTAAAGAAATACACACTGCCTTCTCATAAGAAAACTAGAATTGCATTCCACCCTGTCAAGGCTGGTTTGCCCTTTCTATGACAACTTCACACCTTTCTAACCACCAGACCCTTCATCTGTGCTATTCAAAGCTTCTCTTCCTTTATGAGGGTTCTATTGGGCTTCCTGGACCCGCTGTGGCCCTTCCTTCCTGGATGGCAGCAGCTGTCTCTGATGGCCCACATCCTACATTTCTAACTTCCTGCTTTGGTCATCACTTGCTTCTTGGCTGGTGGTTGATAGGCCACATGAGAGAAGTCCCTTCACTTTGTGTTCTGCTTTTAGATTTTATTTTATTTTATTTTTTTGCTAACAACCCATTTCTTTGAAGGGACACAAAAACTGCCTGAACTTTGCTGCCCCAGTAAACAGGACGTCATTCTTTTCAAATGGCTCAGCCCTTCCCAATATAGTCTCGATCTTGGGAAAAGAAGTAATTAGCCTGATGGGGAATAAATGGCCATTTCAGCAGTTTTCTCACCACTGGGTTTTGAAGTCGCAGAGGCTCACGAGGTCAGAAAGAAGTTGAGTGCTCTCAAGTCTCAATGCCCCACTAAGCTCAAATACCAACTACTGGCACTGGAAGCTCATTAGCTCTAACCCAGCACAGCTAATCACCCAAGTGATAAATCAGCTTTCATGGACACTTAGAGAAGCATTCACTGATGTTTTAACCTCCAAGTGCCCTGGATGGCCTTGAAGACCTCAGCCTCACACGTTGACATAAACTAGAAGAAAATAAAACAATTCCCTGGAATAAGGAGGACATGGGCTTACCTGGTGAGATCCTCACAAAGACAGAAATAGCTCTAATGAGACACCTTGGAAGAACCTTGAAATGCCATAATGGGTAATGTTCTCCTCCTTCTTGGTAACTCTAGCACTGAGGGAACTGTTTTAGGTCTATGCACCTCATCATTTATATCTGGGTTTCTCAACTTTAGCCCTGCTGGTATTATAGGATGGATCATTCTTGGTTGTGAGATTGTTGTAGGTACTATAGGATTTGCACATCCCTGGATTTGCTCAATAGATGCTAATAGTACTCTTAATCATCCTCCATTTGCCCTCAAAGAAAAAAAGAACTAGAAATGTCTCCAGTCATAACTGAATGTCTCCTAGGGGAAGGGGAAATTATGCCTTTGGTTGACAAACACTACTTTAAAAGGTTGCAACAAACATTAAACATGGAACAATCTGCTAGGTACCCAGTGGCTCATGCCTGTAATCCTAGCTACTTGGGAGGCTGAGATCTAAGGACTATGGTTCAAAGCTATCTGGGTTAGGAATGTTCCTGAGACAGCCAGACTTAGAGCATGACTCAAGTGGTGAAATGCTAGCCTTGAATTAAAAAGCTTAGGGACAGCACCCAAACTCTAAATTGAAGTCCTCAGATTGGCACAAAAAGAACAATAGAATAAAAAAATATGACAGGATAAAAATACTAGATGTATTGTACAATAAAGAAAATAATCCTTCTAAACATGAATTTCATATCTCTTTGGATATACTTCCATGTAAATAATATGGATCATAGTAAAAATAAAGACCAAACTGCTGAAAAGAGTATCTTGAGTTCCCTGTGCTATTGCTCAGAGGCAGATTTTTCTGTCAGTCCTAGGGCTTGAACTCTGGGCCTGTGTGCAATCCCTGGGCTCCTTCTACTAAGGTTAGTACTCTATCACTTGAGCCACAGCACTATTTCCAGCTTTTTCTGTGATTAATTAGAGATAAGAGCCTCAGAGATATTCCTGCTGGGGCTGGTTGTAAACTGTAATCCTCAAATCTCAACCTCCTGAGAAGCTAGGATTACAGTTGTAAGCCACTGTCACCCAGCTTAGGAGGTAGATTTTATCTTCCACTTCCAAATTTCTCTTTGCCCTCAGTAATAACATATGGCATTTTATTTTTTGGTTGTTTGTAATTTAATATCATTTTATTTTAATATGTCCAACAAATGGGCACTTTGTTGTTGTTGTTTTTTTAAAAAAAACCTCAGTAAGACAAGTTTAGAATTTATTTTTATCTTAATAATAAATTATCAGTGTAATAAGAGTAATTACTATTATCATCATCATAATAAAACAAGACATTGTGGGTCATGCAGGAGACTGGTTACTGTTTATTATATGCTGAGAAGAAGAACAGAAATGTGTGAAGCCATACAACCTTTCATCTCTCAGGACTTACTATCTCCTAGACAGTAAGAGCCCATTAGACAATGTCTACTCAAATTTTATTTTGTGGAGCAACGACACATTGCTCGTTGAATATCAATTATATGAGATATGGCATCTGCAATCAACTGGGCATATGTGACATGAGCTCATAAAAACTCAAATAGATGGCTGCAAAACAGTGAGTGAGTTTTCTATCACTGTGGCAAGTTACTTTTAGATAATAAAATTGAAAGGAAGAAAGGTGTCTTTTAGCTCACCATTTCAGAGGTGTCAATCTATCATTTCATCACTTTGGGGCCTAGGTCAAGGCAAACTAACCGTGGTGGTGCAGCCACACCAACTGCCTCATGGTGGCCAGGAAGTAAAAGAGAAAGAGAGGAAAGACTGGGATCCTAATCTCCCCTTTAAGTCCTTACCCCTAAAAACCTAAGCTCCTCCCTCTTGGCCTACCACCTAGAGGTTCCTTAGCCTTAGCACCATGTTGAACAAGATCAACATTATTTTAGATCACACTTTAAAACAAGCCAGGACAACAATCAAGAAGCAAGTGCAGAAGAAGAGGAGGCTCTTAGTTTTGGTCTAGACTACCCTAAGTTTGGGGCTACACATCTACTGCATGCTTGCTGGTGATTATGCACCATAATGTAGCTTTATAGGCTGTGGCAGATCAGATACTCAAGCTAAAATAGACAACCACAGTGAGCTAACTAGACATTCTAAATACTCTGAAATGAAATGAAAATGGGTCAATCAGACCAGGGGGGAATAATCAAAAGTGAGAAGTCATGTAAGCCAGAAAATTTACAAAAGAGAGAGAGAAAAAAAACCAAGCTCTCAAGGAGTTCACCATCCAAAGTTCAAAAGTCCATCAAAAGATCAGGTGAAGTTGTGTTCATCATTGTCTTACCTCTTTCCTTTCTAGAAATAATGTAAAATAGGCAGACGATCTTCTCATGCCATTGTGTGGGACACGGGTGAAATGGAAAAGAAGAAGATAGAGAATATGATGGGTAGGGTTTATTTCTTCTGAAAGAAACTGGATCAGTTAAGAGATGCAAAGGACACTACACTAGGAAGGGGAAAAAAGCCACATTCTTGGGAACCCTCGTAGGAGGAAAACTTGGGAAGAAAAGGCAGAGAAGAAATAGAGTACTGTGGCAATGACAAACCAAATGAATTCAGGGAAGGACTTTAAGAACTGCTAGAATTACAGGCATGAACCACTAAAGCCCAGTTGTTTTTCTTCTTTTAATTCATCCCCCTTTGGTCACCTAGCTAATTGTCAGGTTTGGGAAATTTTCTTGTTTGGAGTTTATTTTTGTTTCCATATATATGAACTAAGGATACTTTTAGGCACTTTGTATCTTTTTTTTTTGCATGATACTCAGTGAACCTTTTAAAACTGTAGGGTGAAATCTTGATGCAAACAATGTATTTTCTCAAATGGGGAAGGAGGGCATTCACTCTGTTTCATACAATTGGCTCTGTGTTCTGTTAAATATCCCAGACTCGTGCTTGACCATGTTTCTCCCTAACAACCTGATACACAACACCAGAGGTGAATGTCTATCTATCCATATTTAGAACTGAAACAAATGTATTTGTTTCTGAACTTGTGGGGAAATCTATCAGCAATATGGAAGAGAAAAGAGAAATGCTACTTCTTTTTTTTCCCCTTCCTACTCTGATTCCCTTTGTCAAATTAGAAGTCAAATAAATATCCCATGGTAAGGATAGCAGGAGATGTACAGAGGGACTCTAAGCCCAGGTGAAGACTAGATGGAGCTGTCCTGATTCTCAGATTTCCCTCACACAAACCTCTGATGGAGAGGATGCTCAAGGTCAGACAACAGGCCCTGACCTTGCTATCTGCAGACAGGAATAACCTCATCCTGGCTCTTCCTGGCTCTCTAACCTCATCCTGGCTCTTCCTAGCTCTCTAGGGAGGCCTCTGGCCCTGGTGTCTGAGCTTCTGCTGGGTCCTTCACCTTCTTCCTAACCGGTCTGTCTTGAGTACTCACCCCTCCAACCCACACTTCCCTTGCATCCTATCTTAGAGAAGCTAATCCATTTTTGAGCAGGTAAAGGGTGATTGTTCATAGCCTAATACCAAAGTGCTTTTCTTCTTGCTGTGACTATTTCTGTGACCATATACACAAAAGTTCTTATTACCAGATGGATCTATAATGCACCTTTATGTTTCTTAATTATCTTCTTTCCAGGTTGGCCTGTGTTGGGTTGGGAAGCAGTTTGCTCAAAAGGGTGCAGGGGCTAGAGTCTTGGATCTCCAGGTGGTAGACTTATTTAAGAGGTGTGTAGTGCAAAAGTCATTAAAAGTCAGTGGATTAGGGATGGTCACACAAAGTAGGCTAGCTCTTGCAGGAGTGAATCAATTCTCCCTAAGAGGAGTTATTACAACGCAAAGCCATATCACATACTTGGTTTCTTCAGCGTGGGGCAATTTCTCTTCCTACTTCCCTGCTGTGCTATGAAGGAGCCAGGCTGCCATGGGTCTCGACCATCAGACCACCAGAATCTCCAGCTTATACCCAGCCTGGGGGACTGGGTTATAGCAACACAAAATCATGCAACACAGCCCATGATTACTTTCTCTAGCTCTTTCCTTGAGGTAGAAAGAGAACATTGGGTTCTCCCTCCACTGCAAATACCACACAGAGGATGGGAGATAAAAAAGGGTGGGAGAATCTTGCAGCAGACCCTGCATTCATTCTGGGAGTGGAAACCCTGTGCCAGAGACCCTAGGCCAGCCACTCCCCATGCCCAACTGGCAGGCACGGCCTCAAATAACCTCCTCACTGGCCCTCACCAGGTCTTAGGAGTTTAGACAACCAGAATGTCAGAAACAACAAGCCCCAGGATGAAAACCAGACAAGCTGAGTCTGTGCTTACTTACCTTCCACGCCTCACATTCATCCTTTCACATTGATTTTTCCCCCACTCTTTTCCTGCCTGGGCTTTAAAGAAACAGAACAGAGGCTTGCTGTATTCACCAAATGACACTTTAGGGAAAGAGGAGGGAGGAGGTAGAGCATAAAGAAGAAAAAAGATATAGAAAGCTCAAGGGACGCAGAGTTGATTCTGTCTAATTATACTTTTTAAATTCCCCTAATTGCTCTGTTTAATTATTGATGTGGAAAGTGTTTCCTTTTAGGGAGGGGGTGGAGTAATCAAGAGCCCTCAGGAGCAAACAGACAGACATCACCTGCTTCGGGTTTGGTAATTAGGGCAGTGTCAGTTGGAGCTGCAGTGGCACAGACCCCTGCGGGGGGAGGGGAGGAGAGTCTACGTCCATTCTAGCCACACCCCACCACCACCACCACCACCACCACATAGCCAGACAGAGATGGAGATGGCTCACCACACAGTACCCAGAAACAATGGCCAGAGTCTTCAGAAAGGTATCTAAAATGACCATGCAGCCAAGCTTCCTCTCTGAGGAACAGTTGATTCACACAAACACAAATTCGGCTGTGATGTACTTCCATTCTGCTTACTGACTTTCTTCCTTTTATAAACAATACATTTGTCATTCTTGCTGCAGCTGATCTGACTTGATGGGTTTCAATTCTCTTTCACTATCTGTAATTGTTTGGGGACTTCAAATCACAAAAGCCTAATATTTAGTGTCAATAAATACTGTGGTTGTTTTTTAAATGTATAACTGAACTACAATGGCATGTGCAAGATACCACTATGAGTTTTCTCATTTTCTTAACCTACATCTATCAGCACTTATTGCTATCGGTCACTGGGTGACAGATACCCGTGTTCAGGGGCCTGGTATTGGAAGAGGCAGAGAGAGAGTGGTAGAAATGGCCTTCTACATTCTGACATGGGGTCTACTTCACACTAACTGCACAATCAAGATAATCATTCTCCAGCAGGTACAATAAATGTCTGTTTCCCTCATCTATAAACTATGGAGCCTGGGCTTTATGACACTCCATGTCCTTCTACATCTAATATTCTGGATCTATAGGTAAAGAAATGAAAGCTCTGACAGAACTCTGAAAGGAAAGGTGACAGACAACGAGACAACACCTCCCTTAAGGGCCTGCCATCTTGCTGTAGGAAAAGTCACTGGCTATTGGGATCCATCTGTTATTAGAACCATTCATTTCCATCATAGCCTGTGCTTTGCTCCAACCAGAACTTAATCAGTGAGTGAAGAAAGTGGTGACATGAAGACTTAATGCAGAATTGAGATTCCAAGAATGAACCATCTCTTACTCTAAAGCAAGCCTCTGGATTGGTAGAGACTGTCAGGTCGACCAGGGGTCTGTCTGGCAAGCCTGCTCCCTTTCTCCCTTATTGAGATGCCTCCCCAAGTTACAAGCTGTCCTTCTAGCTCCTAAGAGTCCTTCTAAGTCTCCTGGAAAACTCAAATGATGACAGACAAGGAAGCGCAAATGAGAGGACACATAACTAAGACCGCTTGATAACTCCAAACCCTGGGGAACTGAGAAATGCCAAGGGACCAAATAAGTGGACACTGAGTAAATAAAGAGGAACACAGATATTTCAAGCAAGTGAGTGAACTCATGAAGGAAGAAATGATGATGTAATGGGCAGGATGTGGGCGTGGGTAGAGGATAGAAATGGAGTGTGGCTATAAGCAGGGCTGGAAGGGAGAGCTGGGCAGTATGGGATCTAAAGTAAACACTTGTCATAAATGGCTGATATATACACTCCCATTGGCTTGTAGACGCTGATAAAGGAAATTGGTAATCCTAGGAGAATGATGATCTACCCAAAGCAATAAAATACAGAGAATTCCACAGCATCTTACTTTTTGACAGGCATAAGATATTTTACTTCTTTGTAGGTGGTTTCCTTGAACAAATAGCACCTGCTATTTGTTAGGGAGAGAATGAATTGCTTGTCCCATGGTACAGTAAAATCAATCATATCATAATCTCAATCTATCATATAGTACTTCACTCTCCAGACTCACATTTTCAAAAAAAGAGAAAGAGATTGGCAAACTACTTATTCAGGATAAGAAAAGATCTGCTCTTAGGGTCCAAAAACTAACTTCCTTCAGATCTAATTATGACAATAAACACCATCTATCCTATATGATATTACATTTTATAAAAAATAATTTGCTTCAAAACCTATGACCAATGATAAAAAAAACATGCTTTAGGAAAACCAAGCATCCTTTCCCAAACTGTGTGCCAAGGAACACAGAGACAATGAGATTTTAATGCTACATACTCTCTGGTCACTGCAATGTGAGAAACATGGTATATGACAAATCCCATTCTACCTCTCATAGTAAATACTAGAAACATGCCCCCCCCCAATCCAAATGAAAATCCATTTACAATGGATGAATTCAATTCCCTATGTATAGTCAATCACATTCTCCTACTTTCCCCACTGCCATTTCTTATAGCAACCACAATACAAGGAATGCATTTTGTGGGATGATTTTGAGGAATTAAAAGCATTTCCTTCCTGGGCTGGGAAGGTGGCTCAGTGGTAGAGCGTTTGCCTTGCATGCATGAGGCCCTGGGTTCGATTCCTCGCACCACATAAGCAAAAAGAAAAAAGCTGGAAGTGGCGCTGTGGCTCAAGTGGTAGAGCGCTAGCCTTGAGCTGAAGAGCTGAGGGACAGCGCCCAGGCCCAGAGTACAGGCCCCACAACCGGACCCCCCCCCAAAAAAAGCATTTCCTTCCTAATAAGGTATATGAATAGTCCTTCCAAACTGATCACTCATTGGGAATTCTCTTTACCGTGGGATCCAAGATATTCAACATGTTGTTTGTGAAGGGAACATACTTTTGAATATATAAGTAAGAATTTCAAGGCTCATGGTTTGCTGGATTAGCAACCAATTTGCCTAGGGAAGATCTTCCTTTTGCAAGAGGAAGAAATATTAATAGAAAATTGTCTTACTGTTTGTGATCATAATGTGACATTCTTATGTTCCTTTTACATTTTAGTGATGAGGTAGAAATTCATTTTACTAAATCAATGATTCAAACCCATTCAATATAGCTGGAGAAAACACAGCCCAATAGTGTCCACATTCAAACTAGGATGGACACAGCTTAGAGATCCTTTGGGAATGGTTGAGGTTAAACTGGTGGTCATCATGGATTATGTTATACGTCAAGAGTTAGCAATATGCTCCGGGCCTGGAGGCTCAGGCCTGTAATTTTGGCTATTCAGGAGGCTGAGATCTGAAGATCATGGTTCAAAGCCAGCCTGGGCAGGAAACTCCGTGAGACTCTGATCTCCAATAAACCACGAGAAAACCAGAAGTGATGCTTTGGCTCAAGCGGTAGAGTGCTTGCCTTGAGTTGAAGAGCTGAGGGACAGTGCCCAGGCCCAGAATTCAAGCCCCATGATGGGCAAAAAAATATATATTTAAAAAAGAGGATGAATTCTAATAGTACAAACATTTGAAATTGTACCTGTTATTTGTCTGGCTCTGTTTTCTGCTCTTCAGCCCTCGTCCAGCCATCAACCCACCATCCATCTACTATCAAATTGTCTACCCATACATAAACAATGGATCATCATTATTTGACTGCAAATACCATATACTCATTCACAGAGGGAGGTCAATCAGGCATCAGCAAAACCAACATGACCAGCAACTTTATCTCAGGAAAGAAATACTGTTCTTTTCATTGTTCAAAATCTGTACAGTATGTTCACAAATAAAATAAATAAATAAATAAAAATAGATACAACATTCAGTCCCCTGAAGATTTAGACTACAAAATCCTATCTGACATCTAATTCTTAATTTTAGCTTTGAAGGTATCAAGAAGAAGTTGCAGGGCTCAATATCTCGGGCTTTTTTGTTTGTTTGTTTTATTTTGTTGTTGTTGTCGGTCATGGGGCTTGAACTCTGGGCCTGATTACTGTCCCTCAGCTCTTCAGCTCAAGGCTAGTGCTCTACCACTTGAGCTATAGTGCTACTTCTGGTTTTCTGGTGGTTTATTGGAGACAAGAGTTTCCTGGACTTTCCTGCCCAGGCTGGTTTTGAACCATGATCCTCAGATCTCAGCCTCCTGCATAGCTAGGATTACAGGCGTGAGCCACAGGCACCCTTGCTTCTAGTTATTTTGTTAAGGTGTATAAATCAGAGATCTAAAAAGGATAAGACATGTGGTCAAGAATTCATAAAAGTGATAAAAATCACAAGAACTGACATCATCTCTAATTCTCACAAAAACCAAACAAGGTAAGCATTATTATCTCTACTTTGTAGATGACAAAAGTACCTCATCCAAAATTACCTAGGTAATAAGGAAGACTGTCGGAACTTCAACCAAAATAGGTAGATAATAAAGGCAACCCCACCTTAGAGGCAGAGGGTCATACTAACTTAAAAAAAAAACTGTTTGCAAACAAACTTTTGGATTAAGTGACAAAATAGATTATTCTCAATGCTTTTCAGAGTTAGGTCTTTGTGGGAATTGAGGGAACCTGTCAGCACCCAAAATTCAAGTCAAATTGCATTAATGACTTAATGAAGCCATTCTGTGCTTCATTCTCCTGGGGGCCCCAATCAGCACAACATCAATTAGAACAAGTGCAAACAACTAAGTATTTCCATTTCTGTATGTGGCTTTTCATTCTGTGATTGACAAACAAGCATGAAGCTGGAACTTCCTCTTTTCCACCCAGTGGTTTAGAGGGATTGACTCAAAGCTCTCCTTCTTTCCCTTGAGACTTCCTCTTTGGGCTGGTCCATCTAGGGCTCTGATTATGCTAGAAACAGTCCCATTCTGACAACAAAATCAAGGTGTTTCCAACTGATCAGGGTCACCTTCATATCCTCAAGAGAATTCATCTAATAAACTGGATCAATTCAACCCAACAATCAAGAGACCAAAATACAATAAAGGTGGGTATGTAAATGTATCACAAAACTCCTCCTACCAGTAAATTCACAGCAAAGCATGCATTGAGTTGTGTGTGTGTGTAAGTGTGGGTGGGTGGGTGGGTGGGTTTCAGAGAATGGCCAACTCCTTGAACATGCTCATTCATAAAGAGCTTGCTCTTCAATATCCAGAATCCAGGGTCAGAGTTTCATCTATGTTTAGATAGATACAATTCCAGAATGCCTGTATTACCTCCCCTCTCTTCAGCACAGAGGTTGTAATGGCAGCTGTATTTGCTGGGGGGGTGGTTGGAAACTGATCCAAACCACATCCCAGCATCTGAGAGTAGAAAACTAAGTAGGTTTTTGTCCCCTTTAAAAGTGTCTCAGACAGGAAAGACCTCAGTGAATGTTATAAAGTTGAATAGGAAAAATGTTCATTCTCCCCAACCCAACCCCAGCCTCGTTCCCAGCATCTTTGTTTGAACCAAGTCTCCAAAACCATGTAAATCTTGGCCCAGACTAAGCAAATCACCTTAAAAAGGAAGGTTAGAGAACTGTTTATTATTTGTGTCTCTCCCCAGACCTTATTTTTGATAAATTGGCTTCAGCTTCATTACTTCATGATATATCTCCCTTGACATTTAATTATACTTACTCCAAACACATTAAGCGAATCAGTCTGAACAGCTTCTTATTAATATGCAAATTTCTCCTTTGAAAACCCATGAATCTGTGAAAAATCTCTTTAGGCTTCCCATTAAACCCACTCAGGAAGTTGTATACCTCACACAGACTTTGCCTCATTCACAGACTCAATGATTCAGCATTTACTAATTGTCCGAGTTCGCTATGCTGGCCACATCAAGGGGAGGAGGTAGGGAATGAGAAGGAGGACAGGGTAGCAAATGGAATTCAGCAGCCCAACACTTAAAAGATGAATGATCGGGAGGCCAGGCTTGAATTAGTGGCTGGTAATTAGAGTTGAAAATCAAGCTGCCTTCGAAACACAATCAGCAAGATGAGTTAAATCAGCCTACTCCCAGGCGGAAAAGCTGAGGACTGGGGCTCACCAGTGACTTCTTGGGTAATTACTAGCACAGACGCAAAAGGGGCTGCTCAACTCGAACTTAGGGTCTCTTGCACACAGAGATCATTTATTCATTTACAGTCCCATTTATAACCAATCAGAAGGCCATCATGCCACAGGAGAGAAATGTTCAGTTGTTCCAGTTAGTAAAAGAATACAAGGAAGACCCAGAGATGCCCAGGAAGAAGCTCCTAATTCATACTGCCAAAGGGTAGTCTGAAGCCTGGAGAAGACAAAAGGCAAGTTTTAAAGAGAAAAGTCAAAGTTCCAGAAACCATGCAACCAAGCCTTTAACATTAAGCTGAAGACTCAAGTCACAAAAGGAGATGGAATCGGTAGACTGAGGAGTTGAGTTTTCCTGGAGAATTCAAAGTGTGAGGGACTCAGAAAGAAAACAAAACAGAAATCCACACAGATAAGGAATCAGAGTATCTGGAGTCTGGGAGATAGTGAAGCAGTCTGTTAATACCTGTTGACAGGATGTCAGAGGTGAGAGAGGATGATCAGTCTCAACTTGGGAACTTCCAAGGACAGCAGAGAGGCAACCAAAAGCAGCATGCAGCAGTCAGGCCCTGAAATTTTGGGTTTAGTGGTTTGGGAGTTGTTTAATTGTTGTGGTTGTTGTTGTTTGCTTTGTCATCTCTGCTAAATATTTCCAAGAAATATTTCTAACTAGTAAGTGGGATGTTGTTCTACATGCACACGTGCACACACACCCAACATATGCATGCTATAATATAGAATTTCTACATGTTATTAGGTCACTGCTAATAGCCGGCTATGTTTCTTCCATTTTTGTCACGAGTCAAAACACACTGGTGTTTTATGTGGTGTGTTTTATGTGGTGTGTTTTATTGGTGGCTTATGCTAGTAATCATAGCTACTCAGGAGGCTGAGATCTGAGGATTGTGGTTGGTCTCTGAGACTCTTTTCTCTCCAATTAATTATAAAAACAAAACAAAAACAAAAGCTAAAAAAAACCTGAAAGTGGAGCTATTACTCAAGTGGTAGAGCACAAAGATTCACAAAGGCTCAGGAACAGTATCCAGGCCCTGAGTTCAAGCCTAAAACCAGCACAAAAAGAAAATAAAAACTATAACAAATTATTTTGTTAACTTTCTTTTTCAATCAGCACTCATAAGTATTAATTTTTTGAAAAAAAATGGCAGCATGTAAATTTCCTTCTAGGCTACCTAAGTAGGAGATTATGATAGGAGTCTAGTTCAGATTCCCCTATGCTACTTACAAGCTATGTGAAAGTAAGCCTTTGTTTCTGTAAGTGGGGTAAATGTCTTATGTATAGAATTAGCGAATTAGAGCAGATAGACTCTTTGAAGTGCCTAGAATAAGTTCAACAGTATCATGTACTGACACTAACACTTTGATGATAGGATACATTGTATCCTCTTTTGAGACTTTCAAGGTACTTTGAGCAATGGGGCTCTCAACATTTACAATCAGGGCTTGTTATTCTAAGTAGCTAAGCTCTCTAAAGCCATCACAAATATTTACTTATTGAATATTGAACCACAGTTGTTTCTGGGAGAAATACAGGGCTAGGTCCCTGACAGGTCCGGGTCATACATGCTTGGTAACGGTTGAGTTCATAATTTCATTGATCCGTTGCCATTGAACTTACAGCCAACACCACCATAATGCATGCCTTTAGGCTATTTATTGAACACCTATTTTCTCCATAAATACACATCATGGCTTCCTAGTGCTCAGACACCAGCCAGCATTTCAGGACCATGTTTGGGTCTATTTTGGACAATAAAAGCAATAGAAGATATAAAAATATGAAGAGCAAGTAACTGCAGAGATCTCTTAAGGAGACAGTTTATAATGTCAGATCCGCAAAAAGGAAAGGCAGAGTTGTCAACTTTGTTCAACCCTGACTGTGAATGTCAACTTTTTCACAGCTCTGTGGACATTCACAGAGCACTGCTGTGGTATTGATTCTGGGATCTCAATGACACTTCAGTGTTTAGACAAATTTGCAAATCCGCAAATAACAAGAATAGACTGTATATGTTAAATGCATGAATAAAAAAGTGAAATATGAAACTCATAAATGCTAGCCAAATGCTATGGGGTATATGTCTATGGTCCCAGATTCGCTTTCTCTCCCTCTTATAAAAGAAAACAACATATCTGCAGGTCAGAAGCATGCACAGTTCAATGAAACATGTCAAGTTGATATGAGATTGCTTTTTCTATGTTAACAGATGGGTTCTAGAGTTTTCCTGACACTAAATCATAAAGGGGGAACAGGAGAACAAATCCACAGGATTATACCAGATTGTCTCATTTGGACCAAAAACTGAGGGATGAATTTGATCAGAGCAAACTCTATGAATGTAGGGACATAAAACAATGGAAACAATTGTTGTTGAGTTAGTGTATATACTTTTTTTTTAGTCTAGGAAATGAAATATCAGCAATGTTTCTGGCAATTCCAGAACTTTCCCTGAGTAAGATATGCAGCCACTGAGGGAAGCATTTTTCACATTTTTCACCATCTAAACAGAGTGAAATTCTTTAGGACTCCCAAGGTCTAGATGATAGAATTCCGTGGTACATTTATGGTTCTCATGAGGAAAATTAGACTCACTACATTCTCACTGGTTCTCCCAAAAGTTCAACTTCTGAGCCCAGTGTTAACGGGCATTTACTTTCAAGATCTCTCCTCAAGTATATACACTTGCCAATTTTGTTGGCAATGCTAGGTCAAAGATAAATGAGCTTATATTATTTTTTTAAAAAATTCTACTTGGGGACAAAAAGTATATGTTGTTTTAAAAGTACAACAAGTACTCATGTTTTTTTTTGTACTCAGAGCTTCAAAGCTCACTGACTTGATTGTTTGGCTGGTGTTCGACCACTTAAGCCATGCCTTCCACCCAGCTAATTGCTGGTTATTTTTAAGATGAAGTTATTTTGGACCTTTTTTGCTTCAAACTGTGATCTTCACCAGAGTTCAGCCTCTTCAGTAGCCAGGAATAGAGGCATGAACTATTATCACCCAGCTAGTGATTAATTTTAAATGCTTATTTTAGAAGTAAGGACAAATACATCCTCTTTGTTAAACTTTTTCTTTTGCTCCATGAAACAATGCCCACCAGTTTTCTGCTCCTCACATTCTTGATCCAAAAGAAGGTCCTTGGCTCATGATATACAGATGCATGATTCTCAACACAGGAAGGGGAGATATTCTTTGGAATTAAGACTCATCCAAATGTACCAATAATATTCTTCACTGGGTCCACCCATGTATTATACTGATCTCTTCTATTTGCATGATTTTAACACATGGGAAGTTTTTTGTTAGGAAACAGTTGAGTCAGAATGGTCTATAAGGACAAACTTGTGCAGTTGGAAGGGCCCCATGCATAGAAGGGGCCCTTGGTTTAATGTTAGATATCCCAGTCATTTCTTAACAAATAACCCTGCTATTTCCTTTTTGTAATAGAAAAAAACACATTTGATTAGCACATATTAGTTGTGCAAGAAGTTTCATTGTGACATTTGTATTGCTTGTATACAATATACTCTGATTTAATTCACCCCTTCCTTCTTTCCTCCTCATCCTCTTCCCCCCTGCTTAAAACAATTTCAACAGGTTTCACAGTTCTAGTTTCAAATATGCAAATACAGTACTTTAACCATATTCACCCTCATTCACCCTCTATGTTATCTTCTCCATTCACACAGATACTGTTGTAAGGTGAATCATCCCAGAAGCCACATTTTGGAATATGAAATATTGGAGTCTTTATTATACAGTTAACAGGCTGCAGGCAGCCAGTTGTTACAAAAGCTGTTGTTATAAATACACATATCACAACTAGGGAAAAGAAAGAAAGAAA
>NW_012267235.1:9042898-9072629 GCF_000151885.1 Dipodomys ordii
GAAGGAAGGAAGGAAGGAATGAAGGAAGGAAGGAAGGAAGGACAAAAACAATACCAACAAAGCCAATTCAGCTCTGATGGAGAACTTGGGACACCATGGTGACCAGATGAACCTGGAGACAGGACACAGTAGACACACATGTCATGGCATTATGGCAGCTGGGCTGGTCTAGACCTAAATAGGGTCCACAGGAAATTCCCAGTTCCAAGCATGGGACTGACAGATTCAGTCACCTATTATTAACCTTGCACAAGGGTGTTCCATTATGGTGTTACATGCACACATGGTATATGGTACAGCAGTGGATTTTATATGTGTGTGTGTACTATATATAATAGTAGATATAGTAATATATAATATATATTACGTGCATACATACATATAGTAGATTAATCCCTCTATTGTTCTTTCCTCCTCTATCACCCCTTCCTTATCAACAGCTTTCAACACATTTCCTTAAACCATCTTGAGAAACAAGACACAAAGTATTTCAATGTAATTCATCCTCCATCTTTCTCTTCCTCCTCCTCGGCAATTTCCCAGACAAACTCATATGAAAAGAGCATGTATGTATGTATGTATGATCTGTATGTATGTATGTATGATCTGTATGTATGTACTTATACATGCATATCATTTAAGTCTATAGTTTACCAATGAGTGAAAAGCTGTGGTATTTGCCCTTTTGACCTTGGCTTATCTCCATTTGACGTAATAATCTCCAGCTCCACCTATGTTCTAACAAATGATGTAATTTCATTTTTCTTTATGACAGAAAATAATATTCCATGATATGCATGTGCCACGTTTTTGTTATCCATTCATCAGGTATTGGGAACCTCAGCAGATTTATAAACTTTGGCTGTTGTAAATGAACCACTGCAGTAAACAAAGGTATGCAGATGTCTTTCTTGTATACTGGTTTATTCTTCTAATGGTAGGGTGGCAGAGTCATACAGTAGGTCTACTTTTAGTTTCTTGAGAACCCTCCATACTGACTTCCATTGTGTTGCACTAGTTTACATTGACAGTGTATAACTGTTCCTTTCCACCCACATCTTCACCAGTATTTGTTGTTGGTTTTAATTTTGATTGTCATGCCTCCCTAACTGGGATGAGAAGGAATCTTAGTATGGTTTTTCATTTTTATTTCCTTTTGGCTAAGAAAGTGAAATATCTCTCCATGTATCTACTGGTCATGTGTACTTCTTTGGAGAGCGGTCTGTTTAATTCATTTGTCCATTCATTGAGTTATTTGTCCCTTTACTATTTGATTTTGTGGGTTCTTTATATATTGTAGATATTAATTCTTTACCTTTCCAAGAGTTGGTGAAATTGCTTTCTCCCCTTCTGTGGACTGTTTCTTGGTTCTGCTATTGCTTTATGTGCTTTCTATACAGAAACTTTTTAATTCTATACAGTCACACTTGTGAATTACTGCACTTGTTTTCTTAACAAGTGGACTTTTAGTCATGTCATAATTACCTATGCCTGTTATCTGCCAGGATTTTCCTCATGTTTCTCTGTAGTCATTTCAAAGTTTCAGATCATACATTAAGATCGCTGGTACATTTGGAGTTGATTTTTACATAAGGTGAGAGTTAGGAGTCTAGTTTTAGTGGCCAGCATGTCAGCAGCCAGTTTTCCAAGCACCATTTGCTGAAGAGCTTGTGCTTTTTCCACTGTATGTTTTTAAAGCATCCCGTATGTTCAGATTGTACTGGGACTTAGTAATTATGACCTTGGTCCTGCTAGGATCTCATTAATTATTGTCTGAGAGAAGACTATACAAGTTCCTGGTCTTCTGCCTTTCCCACACACACTAACTGATCTGACACCACGTCTGCAAGAGACAAGACCTCCCTTGGAACTAGGACAGCTCACACACAGAGACTTCTGTGTGGCACAAACACTGTGCTTCTGGACTCATCCATCTGTCTAGGTGGGCTACAAGCCAATCTCTCACGCACTACCAGAACCCAACCCAGCTTCTCTACGCACAGGCTCAGTTTATCATTAAGTAAGGCATGAGTTCACAGACAAGCCGGTTAGAAATACAAACCTCTCCTAGATAAACAGAACAGAGGTCTTCACTAACTCCAGCTGCATCATCAGGCAGATTTTATGCCTATGTATTTTTATAAAGCAGCTAGAGAAATAAAGCAAGCTTATATCATCTCAGAACAACAATCTGACTTTGCATCTGGCAAGCTGCCCTGTGATCCTTCCTTCCGTAGCCCCCCATCACTCTCCCAGGCTCCTGAGGCCGTCTCCCTGCTGTCTCTGATACTTAACACAAAGGTGAATAAATCAACATGAAGCGCTTATTATCTTATTTTCCCCTCTGCTCCCTCCTACTCTGTCCTCCCAATCTTGAGTGGTTTGAGAAAAATTAATGCTTGTGTCTCTGGCAAATGGATTGCACCTATAATTCAGCTTTCAAACAAGCATCCTAAAGGTGGCCACACATTGGATCAGAGGTTCATTTTTCACACTGAGTAATTGAGTCCTTCCATTCAATTTTCCTTCAGGCATTAGAAACAACTGGTGTCATACTGAGAGCTCTTAGGAGATATTTGTCAGTGGAGGGCAGAGCTACTTCTGGAATGGGGTAGGGAGCAAGAAAAGGTAGGATGGGGCAGTGGCAAAATATTTCCCTATAACTCACAGGTAGAAAGCTATGCCAAGGTACCAGCAATCTCTGCCCCATTCACTAATACTTGGTGCCATCAAATGGGAGTAAAGTTAAAATCTGAGATTAGATGAATTTACTTGGGTTTTCTATTTACACAATAGCCTCTAGCAATTACTGCATTTTGCCAGTGTCTTAAAAAAAAAGGGTTTTCTATTAAGAAACATCTAAGCATATCATTCTCATAATTCTACTCAGGAGAGTAAAAGCTAAGGATCGCTGTTTGAAGCCAGACTGGTCAGAAAAGTCTGTGACACGTCTACCTCTAATTGAACAGCAAAAAGCCAGAAGAGATGTGACTCAAAAGGTAGAGTGTCAGCCTTGAGATGGAAAAGCCAAGCTCGTGTAGGAGGCCCTGACTTCAAACCTCTGTACATGGTACAAAAAAGAAAAAGAAGAAAAGGAAGGAACAGAAACATGTATTTTCTGTCCATGAGTGCTATACTGTATTATAAATAATAAAAGTAGATCTTATCACTTAATAGTCATAGCTTAACCCAGCCACTCCATTTTAGGGAATGAATGTCATCAAGGTACGAGGTGGATACGATGCTCTTGGTGTTTATGCATAGTTACTTGAATTTTTCCCAGAAAAATTTATTTTGCCAGTTGGATAAAACTCAGTTTAATTCAATGACTGAAATGGATCAGTGACTGTCTACAAGCCGTCCATCCAAATCTGCTTCAGCAACACACTCACGTAGAAACTGCATCTTGCTATTTTCTCTATGGTAGCATTTTCGTTTCCCAGATTAACCTATAATTGTCTCATTTCCCACTTTGGATCCTTATCACTACCCATTCTCTCTGCTATTTTGAAACCTTTTGAACGTAATTGCCACCTGCCACTGTCTGCTTAATGATGAACCCAAAACCCAAGCATCAGTAAAATAATAATCACAATGTGAAATGTATGACTCTACCCCTTGCACACAAAGCCAAGAACTACATCAGGGGACTCTAGGCTAGATCTTACAGTCCCATCATCTGTTCTGGCTGTTCTTGTCCTTCTTATTGTGGGAGATGGGTGAGAATGATGGGGAAGGTTTCACTCACATGTCAGAGTCCTGTGCAGTGGCAGAAGAGCTGGGGACCGGATGGGGCTTTCTCCTGAAGGATTGTTGCACTCCTTATCTGGAGGCCTAGGGCTCCAAGGGAGCCTAAGCAGAAGCTGTCAGGCTTCTGAACGACTAGATCTAGAACTGTTACCGGCTCATGTTAGCCACATGCTGCTGGTCAGTGAGAGTCATCAGATCAGCTTGAGAGGAAGTAAGCAGGTCTCGAATCTTGATAGGAGATGTGAAATGAACAATGTGGATGAGAGGAACGGTTGGAAGACAATCACTCAAAACACCCGCCCCCATTGTTCCTCTAAATTCATATTCCAGTCTATTACAACTTTGAGTCTCAAGTCCCGTGAGACTGGAATATCCTGGAAGAGGGTATCTGATGACATGCAATTCCTCAAGAGACTAAACTCCAAAGAAGATAACCTGACAACCTCTCCTTTACTTAGGAACTTCCCTGGATTCAGAAGAGTCTGTGGCTTCTAAAACCACAGGAAAAGGAAAATGTCAGTTAAATTTCCATAGACAACAATATATACTATTCTTCATTGAGCTTCTAGGAATCTGGAGTCTTCTCAGGGCCAATTTGGATTTAGTACAGTCTTTAGCATCTACCCTCATTATAAGAGCTAACTATCCCAGATGTCAGTGGCTCACACCTGTGATGCTAGCTACTCAGAAGGCTGAGATCTGAAAATCATGGTTCAAATCCAGCCCAGCCAGGAAAGCCTATAAGACTTTTCTCTCCAATTAACTACCAAAAAAAAAAAAAAAGCCAGAAGTGTAGCTGTGACTCGAGTGGTAGAGCCCTCGCCTTGAACAAAAAAAGCTCAGGGAATATCAGCCAGGCCTGAGTTCAAGCCCCAGGACTGGAAAACAACAACAACAACAACAAAAACTACCAACCATGTAAGATAAAATTCTATTCTAGAATGTTCTAAATTTTCCAATGTAGAATAATAAAGAGAGAATGCCCTGCTTTCCAGTATGGGCTTGGTAATTAAACCAAAATTTTCTCTATGTGAAATGTTTTCAAGTTGCAGACTGAGACTTAGAAACTCATTCTTTGTTTTCCCACCAGAAGTAATTCCATGGGTATATAGCTTAGGTATATCTGAAATATGCTGTTGAACAAGGGAGTGTACCTATTTCTTCTTGGCTTCTAGTTGACAGGTGATTACTAAAGCTTCTATGATTGACCACAATCTCTTTGAGAAACAAGCTATAATGTTCTGATGTGGTATGGGTCACTAACTAATAGCTTACGCTAAGCACAAAAGTTTTCCCTTTCTCATGTGCCATCGATGGGTTCCAGGTTGACCAGTAGAGGCAAATTAAGAAGCAGTTGAACAATGGCACCATCAACAGTCATCCTTGCAAAACGTTTCGTAAGTTGGGAAGTGTTTTTAGGTAATTATCTCCCTTGATGACAGAACTTTCCTTCCATCTTTCATCTTTTCTAGCTTGATGGATTAATTGATTTGTTTAAATTAATCATTTGGGGCAACCTCTTTTACATAGTCACAGAGTTTTGAATGTTCCTGCTGACGGAAAAAACCTCTGTATTTATGTTAGAAAACAATCCAGAATTTTCAAAATACTTTTTAAAAGTTAGGGAAAGGGTGTCTTTCTACTTGTGATCACTTTTCCTTCATATATGTTTTAGGGCTCATAGAGAGAAGGTTCACTCACTCTAGATGGACATCATAGTATAGAAAAAAGGCATCCAGTGAATGGTCTTAGATAGTTCTAGCATTCACCCTTAATAGCTAATCAAAGGATCAAAGAGACCCACCCACATTCATATTTAAACAGAGAATTTTTTTTCTAAGTCAGTTTTGCTCATTTTCTCTAGTGTAAAACTTCATTTGAGCCAATAGTTCTAACTAACAGCCTCACATGTTTGAAATACATTGTGGAAGGGAATGAAGATTTGGAAATCCTGCTAAACTGATTTGTATATTGTTCTCCAAAAGCATTTTTTTTGTCAGTCATGGGGCCTGAACTATGGGCCTGGGCGCTGTCCCTCAGCTCTTCAGCTCAAGAGTAGCACTCTACAAGGGTAGCACTCTACCACTTGAGCCACAGCGCCACTTCCAACTTTTTCTGCTTATGTGGTGCTGAGTAACCGAAACCAGGACCTTGTGCATGCAAGGCAAGCATTCTACCACTGAGCCACCTTCCCAGCCCTTCCAAAAGCATTTTTTAAACTGAAAGCTGTGATAAAAGCTATTCACATCTGACCCATTGATCCTCCAAGACCAGCTGCAAGGACCTACCCTGTGGTTTCAATGAGTTTTGAATGGCTGCCAAAGATTGTCCATCTCCTCTGCTAAGAGATGCTACAAAAGCCAAGCCAGGGGAGTGGAAAATCCCAGCCATAAAGTTTCAAAGACTTCTCAGATGTTAATTCCGACCCAAATGCCAGAATGATTCACTGTAGGTAATGCTGAGTAATTTTATTTTGGACTTCTTAATCCGTGTTCTATTAATGGATTTTAGCCTCAGCTCCAAAGGTTAGGACTTAAAGACCCCATTTCCACCTCTTTTTTTATTAAATTATTCTAACCTCATCCTGGGTAATTCATCACTGTCTCACTCACTCCCACTATGTATGTTGGGAATGGAAAGGCCAGCTTATATAATCACACACTCCACCTTCCCAATATATTCCAAGAAAACAATCTCCCAGTCTCGTTGGTCTGAGATGTGAAAGGGCAGTTATGCAGATCTTACATCTCAGGCAGCAACAAAGTCTGTTCCACGAGGCCCACTTCCCCTGGAGAATTGCTCTTCTGTGAATCTTAGCTTTCGTGTTCATCTTGACAACTTTCAATGTTTGAGATTTGAGTCTTTGGACCTCTTGGCCCGAAGACCATCTGCTGGTTATTTATACAGCATTCATTCTGTGCACACAAATTCTGAGGGGCCACTTGGAGAAAGGAAATGGAAGTCAGAGCTTATACAGTCCCCTTCTCCACCTTCAACAACCTATTGCCTGTGAATGCACCTGGCTTTCTCTGGTTCAAATGTAAATATGGACATTTTCTCTAGTATACCAAAGAAATGGAGACTTTGCTTCACTGGTATCATCCACAGTCTCTGCTATAGCCTCTACATTGTGAAACATTCCAAGTGCAACTTCCAAAGTGAATCTATCTGACATAAAGTTTCAAAAGAAGTGAGGGTATAAATGAAAACCTAAGAGTAAAGTCTCAATCTAATAGATCTGACAAACTTACAGAGCTAGAAGAGATTCCAGGAGCATGCCTATATAGGGAAAAGGCCCAGAATGACAGTGTAGTAAGATGGTCATCTGTACACAAAGTAGAAGGGTAGCCTCAGGAGAGATTGACCCTTCCAATTTCTCCATCTTGGACCTGCTATACTCAGAATGGTGACAACGTAAATTCCTGTTACTTAAGGTATCCAGCCTGTGAAAGTCTGTTATCGGAACACTGATGTGGTGTTCTTCCCGGAATACAGTTCTTAAAACGCTGGGCATATATTAAGTGCTGTGTCTTTTTATAATATCTGAGGGCTGGCGCTTCCAGATAACCTCTGGATGAGTCTGACTGACAGTCAGAGCAACCAATCATGGGATCCCAGGGCTGGAATTTCTGCCCTCTTATCACACACTTCTACCAAGAAGGGGAGAAGTGTTGAAAGGTGAATTGATCTCTATTGGTCAATGTTGTAAACAATCATGCCTGTGTGATAAGGCCTCTATCAAAACCCAGAAAGACTGGGTTTGGGGAACTGTTGAGATAACTGAGCAAATGGAGCTGCCTGGAGAAGGGACAGAAGCTTCAAATCCCTTCCCACAGGCCGTGGCCCATGCATCTTTTCTGTTTGCTTTGTCCTCTGTAATATCCTTTGTAATAATGGGTCAAGGGTAAGGCTGTGGGAACCTCTATGTACAAGCCATTTGGTCAGAGGTATAGGTGCCAACCTCTCCACATAGACAGTGTCAGAATTGAATTGGGTAAGAAAACATTCAGCTAGGGTCTGCAAGAGAACCTACTGTAGGAAATGCTCTGTTGAGTCATATATGGATTGAATAGATAGAAAAAAAAAGTTTGTTTTCCCCCCTAGCTTAGTTGGTATCAACTAGCTTAAGACACTTGAAATTAGCCTCCAGGAGATATGATGGCTATCTTTAACTATCTGAAGATGAGGGATACAAAATGGAGAAGGAAATTTATTCTCTCTGTACTTGGATGGTGTTTGGAAATGATCATGATTTGAGGTCAACTATAAAATCAGAACTCGTAACTGTGAAAAGTTACTCACAAGGAGACTAAGAATGAACTATAGTACTCAAAGGAATTAAGCTTTGGCAAGGCTTCCAGTCCTCACATAGGATGTTAGACTGTTATGGCTCGATGCTGATTTAAGGTGGGAAAAGCAGATTAAGGCGACATCTCAAAGGATGGCACAAACTAGCTCCTGATCTTGACTAATTCACACAGAGTCTTCTACTTTCTCAAATCTTTTTTAATAAAAGCTTGTTTAAATTTTGTGAATATCAGAAACAAATACAGTAGTGATATATATGAATAAAAAGTATATTTATCACCACAACCAACAGTATAGCATTATTGCCAACACTATCATCACTGCCCTCATATCCATCATCACTACATCATCAGCACATCACCATTCTTATTACCATCATCATCATCATCATCATCATCACCACCATTACCATATCACCATCATCACTACCACTGTCATCATCACCATCATTACCCCATCACCATTATTATCACCATCACTATCATTATCACCACTATCATCATCATTATAACCATTACCATCACATAACCATTACCATCACCATAACCATTACCATCACCATTACCATTACTATCACCATTACCATTACCATCACCATTACCATCACCATCACCATTACCATTACCATCACCATTACCATGACATTACAGGCACTGTCAAATGAAAATATTTCAGGTACAGGAAAACACTGTCAAAAGTATAATGCTTTCCATTCAGATAATTAGAAAATATAAACAATACTTTTATTACTTGTGTTTGATTTTGACAAGATAAAATCAGTGTCACTAAAAAGGCAATAGCACAGAATTAGTAAAAATCCAAACCCTTGGAGATGTCAGCAGCACAATGAAAAAAGTCAAAGCAAAGTTTGACAGCAGCATCTCTTTTCCAAAATGAGCTGAGATGGAGGGATGGTCTCAGGAACACTGATGAGTATAAAAAGACACACACTAGTCCTACACTTGGAAGGTCCTGGGCTGCCCTTGACAACTAAGGTAAAACTTCCTCGTCTGTGAGTCACCATTTGGAGAGAGGGCTGTCTGCCCAAGAGCAGGATTTTTTGTTTGTTTGTTTTTTGTTTTGGTGCTTCTCATTTTTTTTATTGTGAAAATACTGTACAGAGGGGTTACAATTACATGAACAAAGTAATGAGTACACTTATTATCAAGCATTGTTGCCTCCTCCTTTGTTTCCCCTTCCCATCCCTTCTCATCCTCCCCTCTCTCCCCCCACCCCCCACACTAAAGTTAAAAAATTTGTTTTTTGACATAATGATTTGTATGTCTCATTGTTGCAATGGGTCCACCTGTATCCTTATTTAAACAATTTGTTTTCCCCTTCCTCTCCACAAATTATACCAACATCAAATACAGTGAAAATGGGTTATATCATGGGGGAGGGACATACAAAGCAACAAAGAAATCATCTTATAAATATGTTAGAAACAATAGCAAGAAAGAAAAACCATTTGAGTCCTTATCTTGGGGTTCATTTCGCCTAACATCAACTTATCTGACCATTTTTGTTTGTCTCAGACATATACCAGTTATTGCAAATAAGGGAAACTATAGGACCTATGTTTCTTTGGGCCTGGCTTACTTCACTTAATATAATTTTTTCCAAGCCTTTCCATTTCCTAACAAATGGAGCAATGTCATTCTTTCTGATGGAGGCACAGAATTCCATTGTGTATATATACATTTTCTTGATCCATTCATCTACTGGGTTGGTTCCATATCTTAGCTATGGTAAATAATGCTGCAATAAACATAGCTGTGCTGATAGCTTTAGTATGGTCTTTTTTGTGATCATTTGGGTAAAAGCCCAAAATTGGGATTGCTGGGTGATAGGGGAGCTCTATGTGGAGTCTTTTGAGGAACCTCCATACTACTTTCCAAAGTGGTTCTCATTTCTTTCATGCCTCGCTTTCCAGGCCCCATAGTGTGATTCAGACCAGCATCTCTGTGTACTCCATTTGGCTCACATAGCTGCAAAGAAGTAACATCAGAGAGGAGGCTGAGACTCAGGTGAGCAATGAGGAGCAGATGGTGCTTCTGCCAATGCAGAGCCTCTGCCACTCTCTGCTCGTTGGCACAGGAGTAATTATTATAAATGGGTCGGGTGATAGAATAAGCCGAGACCCAGGTTTTCTGAAGGGAGCTGCAAAGCAGCATCCTATAAAAAGACAGGCAGCCATGGCCACCGACAACACAAAGGCACCTGATAGGTTATTGTTGATGAACATGGTGCTCGCTCCATGGGTCATTGTCCTGGTCTGATTAATGAAATGATGATGCTTACATGAGTGTTCTGCTTGCTGTACCCTGTGACCGACTCGAGTTAGGCAATTCCCCCCAGGACATCAATTCTCAATGCGCTGTCACATGATTGTTTATGGAAAGATGAATGCATGTGGCAATCTCGAGTGAAGGAGGTTGATGTATGTGTTCTTAATGATTGAAATAATCAGGTTGGGAATAACGGGCATGTGTGCTGGACCGACTGGCAGGCTAGGGAGCATTAGCATTCTTTGGGCGCTGTGTCTTCATCTCCAGGATGGTGTTTGACAACTACCAAAGATCGCCCATGAATAAATACCTAGCCCTACCCAGACATAATTAAACTGCAATACAGATAGCCTAAGTGAAATTGATATCTTAATGACACTAGATAGTGCTCAAGAAATGAGCCTTGTGAGAGAATATGCACAATGCTGGGACATCAGGATGCACTCCAGAGGGAAGGTCCTCCCCAAATAACTCCTGCAGAATTTGCTTCTCATCATGGTAGAGATTTGACTTCTGCTTCCTCTTCTGTTGAGCAGCCCTTGCCATCTGGGAAGACTCTTCTTTCTCCCTAGCTATATACTACTCTCTGAGGGGGGGGGGGAGAGTTTTTTTGTTTTTGTTAACTTTTGTCCTACTCCATTGGACCACACCTTAGTTTCTGGTCCTGTGAGCTCTTGAAATAACTCCCTTGAGCTTGAGGAAATGAACAACTGTAGTGCTACAGCTTAGATGCCATCAACTCTTCCAATGAGGTCTTGAAGACCTTCCATTACTTGTGCCTTCATCTCCTGGAGCAGCCAGCCTCAAGTTCAAGACTAGCAGGTGAATCCATCTCTCCAGCATCTTGCTAGTTTCAGGGGTTGCTTGAGTATGGAAGATGCATGTTCATTTCTCTGTGTCATCTCCACCAATCTTATCTCTCCAACTTTACCACATTAAGGAGAGACTAAGGAGAGACTCTTCATCACCCAGGAGGTGTGTGCATACGCATCTTGTTTGGACTTCCATCTTTACATGACTCTCCTAAAAGAAATACTCCACATGTCATTACAGTCAGCTCTATCTGGTGCTTCACTTCCATCCACCTGCAGTGAGGTTTTGCTAACTGATCTTTCTCAGAAGGTAGCACCTCCTTTCTAAACTCTTTCTTGGACTTCCACCTTTTACTTTATTGATTCATAAGCTTCATCTCCTCACTTGCAAAGAAGTTGAAAAAGGTCAGCATTTCTCAAACTGTTTTCTCTAAAATACCAGCCTTTCTTCTCACATGTGCCCAAAAATGAATATCCAGTAAGTATCTGTTGAATAAGTCAGACACTCATATCTGGAATCCTCGCTACTCAGGAGGCCAAGACTTAGAGGACTGTGGTTCAAAGCCAACCCAGGCAGAAAAGTCTCTGAGACTCAGTCTCCAATGAACCAAGAAAATATCAGACAGGAGGCCTGGCTCAAATGGTAGAGCACAAGCCACAAGCAAGGAAGGTAATTATAACTCCAGAGTTCAAGCCCCAGAACTGGCAGGCACACACACACACACACACACACACACACACACACACACACACACACAAACACACAGACAAAGATGTTTGATGAATTAATAAAATATATGGACCATAAAAATGGATTTTGTAGACCAATAACTTTGAGGAGAGTTGAGACAAGTATGCTTAGTCTTTTCTCTGGGACTATGGTATGGTATGCAACACTAACCAGACTCACTTAACATGGAACGTATGTTTTGCAGGTTGCCTAGGAACCTCTACGAGACATACATTAGATGTAATGATTTCCAAATTTCCTCCTGGTTATTAAATTATGTGACCACATTGTTTATACAGACAGAGATCCACCCCACATCACTCCTACTCATTTCAGGGAAAGAAAAGGAATCTTCAATTTGATATTGGCCCCAGTATCTAACATGGTGTCTTGCCTTTTAAAGCATAATGACCATGAATGAATGAAAGAAAAGAAGAAGGAAGGAAGGAATGAACGAAGGAACGAAGGAATAGTATGTCTTTATGCTTTTGTTCCTGGCATATGGCTAAAAGCCTTTGGGATTTCTGAAGTAATGGAAGTATATTTCCTGCACTCAGGAGATGATGGGGGCTGTGACCTCCTGGATGACTTCAGAATGACAGGGAGACTAGAGAGGGTGAAGCTTAAATCAGAATTTGGGGGTTGAAATAGTCAGTCCCACCCTTCAACCTCTGGGTGGAGGAACAAGAATGCTGGAGAGCTAAACACCAATTGAGCTACACATCAATGCCTGGGTAACAAAACTTCCATTAAAAAAATAAGACCAACTGGGTGCTGGTGGCCCACATCTATAATCCTAGCTACTCCATAAGCTGAGATCTGGGGATAGCAGTTCAAAGCCAAACCTGAGTCTCTGAGACTCTTATCTCCAATTAACTACCAGAAACATGGAAGTAGAGGTGTGGCTCAAAGTGGTAGGCACTAGCCTTGAGCAAAACAGCTCAGGGACAGTACCCAGGCCTTGAGTCCAAGCCCAACAACTGATTAAAAAAAGAAAAAGAAGACCAGGCACCAGTGGCTCACGCCTGTAATCCTAGCTACTCAAGAGGCTGAGATCTGAGGATCATGCTGCAAAGCTAGCCTGGGCAGGAATGTCAGCGAGACTTTTACCTCCAATTAACCACCAGAAAACCAGAAGTGGTACTGTGGCTCAAGTGGTAGAGCGCTAGCCTTGAGCTGAAGAGCTGAGGGATAGCCTCCAGGCCTAGAGTTCAAGCCCCACGACCACAAAAAAAAAAAGAAAGAAAAAAAAAAAGAAAAAACAAAAACCCTAGGTCAAGGTCTCAGAGCTGGGTAGCACCCCAAGGAGAGATGGCATTCCTCTCCTTCTGTACCTCGTGGGAAGTATCTCTTCCCTGGCTATTTCTGAGTCACAACCTTTCAGATAAGGCAGTATCCATCAACCCAAGGCTTTCTTGAGTGCTGAGGGCTGTTCGGGCATGTTGCTAAGCCTGGGGATGATGTCACAGGTACTGCATTACATGTGAGCACACTGCTCTGCACATGTAACAAGCAAGTAATGCATGTGGGAGACTAGGAGTGGTGGGTGGCATGGGAGGCACATGTGATCCTGGACTGAGCCTTCACACCTGGCATCTGCCACCAACTTCAGGTGGAAAATATCAAAGCAGAATTAAATGGTAAGATACTGAAGGGGACGGGGGGGGGGGGAGTCCAGAAAGTAGGACAATTGATTGATGTGAAATGCCAGAGGCGATGTTGGTAAACACATCCATGTTGAGGATTGGCTGGGATAAAAGTGCAAGATCCTAAACCAAACTCAAAAAAAAAAAAAGAGAGAGAGAAAGAAAAGAAATCAAACACAATGAACAAAGCTAGAAGAAGAAAAAAACACAGAGCTAAGGGCATGACTCAGGGAGTAGAATACTTGTCTAGGAAGTAGAAGGCCCTGAGATTATACCCATCTGCCAACAGATAAAAATACAAAGATTTTTCTGTACTCTGAGGGACTTCAACAGCAAGTGCAGATCAGATTAGACCATAAATTTAAAAGTCCATACGCTAAAACTCTAAGTGGTACTTCAAGTCCCCTGTGATTTCTTGAACGTGATTTCTTACCTGTCAAATACTTAATATCCCACATTTTATGTAAAGGCTTTTCTTTTGAGATGCCCTTAACTAGCTAACTGACTCCTTTCTGCCTACTCTGAAGAGTTCTTCCTGGACACATGAAATAAAACTAATCTCTCAGACTATCTCTTTCCAAAGGATTCATGTTTAACTCCCATTTCCTCACTCTTTTTCCCTCCCAGATACTTCCTTTAAAAATTGTAAGTAGCTGGGTACAGTGGCACAACCCTGTAATATTAGCTACTTGGTAGGCAGAGATCAATGAATGCATCATGGCTCTAGGGTAGCCTGATCAGAAATAAGCACCTGATTCTATCACATCCAATGACTGGGTGCCATGGTGATAAACACCATCCATCCCAGCAACACAGGAATGCACAAACAGGCGGATTTCAGTCCAGCCTGGCCCAGGCACAAAACAAGACAAAACAAGTGAACCAGTGTTTGCTTAGCAAAGCCTGAGGCTCTGAATTCAAGTCTCAATAGCACGCACGCACACACACACACACACACACACACACACACACACACACACACACAGTAGGATCATGGCTGAATTATGCGTATCTTTTTATCAAACTTCCCCTCAAATAATATCCAGAAATAATTCCATGCTTTTTGATAACCCTTACAGATAGGGGCTTTAGGGAAATGGATGATGTAATAATATTACTATATAAATTCTGGTAAATTTAGACACTAAGATAAAGGGAACAGGACCATCATTCTTGCCAGAATTCATGGAAGTTCAAACAAATGTCACAGATATAAAAGGTAAAAGGACATTCCTGGGGACTTAATGTCTCATAAACAAGACATTGTGCATAACCATCAGATTGTAAGACTGATTTTTTTCTGGTACTTTTTTTTTTTTTCTGAGTGGTCAGCCACCATTCCCAGAATGACAGAGGCTGCTCAACTCAAACAGTCCCATGACAAAGCCTAAAGCCAGTCTGGTTATTAGGCAGTTCTGAGCCTTCTACTTGTTCCAGAAAAGTAGCAGGGAGAAAAAAAAATCACAGCACTAGGGAGGTAATTGCGGGTTATTGCTCTACTGGTTCCAATTTTAGTAGCAAATGAGCAATGTATAATATATTGAGCTTATTAAAAATTTTGAAGAAAAAAAATAAAGAGTGCTCACAAGGGGGATTGGAAAAGTTTGTGAGGTTTTTGCAAGATATCATAGTTACCAAAGCTGCCATCTGACAGCCACTAGCCCCTGTGTGGTGCTGGGACCTCTGGAACACTATTGTGGGCAAGAGGCTCACGGGGACAAATTCTGCCTTCCTTTCCTTCCTGGGGGGGAGGGGAGGAGGGGAAACAGGAGAGGTGCCTTAGGACTGTCTCTGAACCTTCCAGAGCATTCTTCTAAGAAGCAAACCAAGACTTCCTCTGAAATAGAGATAAGGTTTGTGTTTTTTGCTTTGTTTTTGTTTTTGTATGCAGGAAAACTGTTTTATCCAGATGTTCACAACCTGCTAGGATAATATAAAATGCTGCCTCTGAACTTCTTTTTAAGATAAAGTCAAAGCTGGGTACTGGTGGCTCACACCTGTAATCTCAGCTACTTAGGAAGCTGAGATCTGAGGATCTCTGTTCAAAGCCAGCCCAGGCAGGAAAGTCCGTGAGACTCTTATCTCCAATAAACCACCATAAAACTGGTAGTGGCGCTGTGGCTCAAGTGGTAGAGTGCTCGCCTTGAGCTAAAGAGTGCAGGGACAGTGCCCAGGCCCAGAGTTCAAACCCCATGACCAAAAAAAAAAAAAAAGTTACTTGCCTTCCTGCCAACCATCCCTTCAACAGCCACCTCTATACTTTGTTGTCTTAGACTTCCTTTCTTTCTTTACATAGTATTGGGGTCTTAACTCAGGGCCCGTGTTTGCTAGGGAAGTATTCTACCACTTGAACCATGCCTCCAGTCCATTTTGCCTTAGTTTACTTTTCAGATGAGATCTTGTGCTTTGTGCTTGGGGACAAATTTGGACTGTCATCCTCCTACCTCTACCTCCTACCTAGTTAGTATTAAAAGTATGCTCCACCGCACGGAACCCAACTTCTATTCTGTATAAATGGTCTAGCCTCACATAGTTAGTTATAACCACAGAAAACAGAGTAAGTCATAGAATTTAACATTTATATCTAAAGAAGACATGATTCCCTTACAAAATATTTGTGGTCCCTTTCCATTAAAGAATGAAAACTAAAAAACAGTTACCTTTGGCAGAAAATGTTAGAATGTCAAGTCACATATAAAAGTCAATCCCAAGTGTGTTAATTGCCCATCCATATATGGTATATACCATGTTAGAACTTAAAAATGTAGACAAACACACAGTCATTCCTTGAGAGATGCTTTCTAAGCATAAAGTCCAAGAGTCAAATTTTGAAGTAGAAGATTCCTATTTCTGGGGCTGGGAATGTGGCTTAGTGGTCAAGTGTTTGCCTAGCATGCATGAAGCTCTGGGTTCAATTCCTCAGTACCACATAAACAGAAAAAGCCAGAAGCGGTGCTGTGGTTCAAGTGGTAGAGTGCTAGTAGCTTTGAGTAAAAGAAACTCAGGGACATGATTCAAGTGGTAGAGTGCTAGTAGCCTTGAGTACAAGAAACTCAGGGACAGTGCCAGGCCCTGAGTTCAAGCCCCAGGATTGGCAAAAAAAAAAAAAAAAGATTCTTCTTCCTTTGGCTTTGTTGAACTTGCTGCCTCTCAGCTCCTCTCAGCCCTCTCAAACAAAATGACTGAATGAGAACGCAAACCAGGGAAGCATTGCTCAGGACTGAACCAGAGTTGGCAGGAAGCATTCACACGCACCTGCCAGGCACAGGTAGAGATAAGGCATGATATCTGTGGCCCTGGGCCCAGGTATCTTTGCTAAAACAACATAGTGAGTATAGTAAGATGAAAAGTGAGCAGGAGCTAAATCAGGAAAATGCCAATCTCTCCAGATCCAGGGAGAGTTGTAAAGCAAGGAGAAATCCTAAAACCAACACTTAGAAACTTAGAAATGAAATGGCAGCCATGCTTAAACCTGTCAGGAAACCCTTGGGTCAGAGAGAAAATACTCTTAAGAGAAGTTGCAGGTCGTAGCCTGGACCTTCTATCAGATCATACACCCAGACAGGGCACGGCTTGCCCCAAATGGAAAGAAAAAGCAATAACCTCCCAACAAACAGACCCACCTGGCAGAACGCCTCCACCCAGTCCAGTAGACTAGCTAGCATGAGCTGGGGTAGGAGGTGACCTTGTGGGACCTCTCACCCCCCATCCCCAGCTGGCAGTTGTTCAAACACTTAATTAGAATGGATTTTTCATTAGCTGGATCTCCTGTTTGTCCAAAATGAATCATGCGCTCTATTTTTGGAACAAATTAAAAGCTGGAATAAAACCTTGACTATTCAAGCATGAGTCAACAGGTAACAAACCCACATCAGGTATAGAATCAGAAGCCACAAAATTAGAGGACAGGAACCACCTCTAAGTAGGAAGAGAGGACAAAGGAGAATAAATAGGACACGCAAATCCAAAGTAAGTTTTAAGTCATACTTGTCTACTACTCTCACAAAACTAGAATTGGAAATACTAAGAGTAAGACTAGGAAATGAGAAGCGAACAGGGGAAATCTGGAAAAGAAACTAGAAATGGAGAAGCAAAAAGGTTCATTAGCTTGAAGGACTTTCCTCTCAGTCTGCAAAGAAAAGCTAGCAAGTAAGAAGGACAAGAAGGAAGTAGGCAGAAAATCAAGACATGTGTTCTGGAGCAAGATCTCAAGAAAGGGAGGGAGGGAGGGAAGAAGGAAGGAAGAGGGGAAAAGGGAAGGGAGGAGAAAGCAAGGGAGGGAGAAGTAAGGAGGGAGGGAGGGACAGAGGAAGAGAGGGAGGGAGGGAGAGAGGGAGGAAGGAAGGAAGGAAGGAAGGAAAGAAGGAAGGAAGGAAGGAAGGAAATACTTCTTTCAGGACCCTCAGTATCTCTTGTCCCTAAGCCCTTGGCTGGACACGGCCAGCAGGACAAATCCCAATATGTCATTCTTTCTATTCTTTCTATTAAAGAATATCACCTCCTCATGTCCTCTATTGAAGTTCTTAACCATACAACTCAAGATCCAATTTTAAACATTACATGTAGAATTATATTATATATTTAATTGTATATATCTGTCTTATATAAAATATATGCAAATACATAAATAACTTCATGCTATACCTACTTTTAAGTTGTATTATGCAATTTATTCATTATTAAGGTTGTAAGCAGAGGCTATCTAGATATTTTCAAGGAATCCTTTCATAAAATTCTAGAAATGAGTGGGGTGCCTATGAATCATAATTCTAACCCTAACTATTCAGGAGGCTGATATCTGAGGATCACAGTTTGAAGCCAACCCAAGCAGAAAAGTCCCCATGAGACTCTTAATCTCCAATTAACCACTCAAACACTAGAAATAGAGCTGTGGCTCAAAGTGGTAGAGCATTAGCTTTGAGTAAAAGAGCTCAGTCAGATACAGTGCCCAGGCTGTTCAAGCCCCACAACCTAAACAAAAGCAAAAAATTCTAGAAATGAAGTTATTGTAGGAGTTTCAGTGAAGAGCTCACAGCTGTTAGCATTTTCTTCCCCAGACATGAAAATTTTCTTAAAATAACTAAAGAGACTGAACATTAATATGCAAGCTTGCATTCTTTTTTAATTTCATTTTTAAGTTTTTATTGTAAAAATACTGTACAAAGGGGTTACAGTAACATGAGCAAGGTAATGAGTACATTTCCTATCAAGCATTGTTGTTGCCTCTTCCTTTGTTTTTCCCCTACCATCCCTTCCCTCCCACCTTCACAACTATACCCATCCCCACCCCCCACTTCCCCACCCCCCATCCTCCTCCCTGCCAAAATTGTAAAGTTCATTTTTCAACATAGTGTCTTGTACAACTCATTGTTACATAGTGTCTTGTATATCTCATTGTTACAGTGGGTCAACCTGTATCCCTATTTTTCCTTCCCCTCCCCAAATTAGAGAAGTGTATATACAAGATGCAAGGCACCAACATCAAATACAGTGAAAACAGGGGTTATAGTATGGGGGAGGAACATACAAAGAAACTAAAAAATCACATGATACATTATAAACATGTTAGAAACAATAGCAAGCAAGGAAAAAAACGCTTATGTTCCTATCTTGGGGTTAATTTTGCTTAGCATCATCTTATCTGGGCATATGTACATAGCTTTTGAGCTTTTCTGCTTGTCCCAGACATATACTAGTTATTGCAAATAAGGGGAACTATGTTTCTTTGGGCCTGGCTTGCTTGACTTAATATAACCTTTTAAATTTCATTTTTATGTTGCATCATTCAGAATACTCTTTTTTAAATAGCTAATTTAGGTTACAACTTTTTTTTTTTACAGCGAAGGCCACTAACTTTTGCCCTGAACAATGCTGTTTGTCCATTTCTATTTTGAGATTTTTTTTTCAGTTGCTGGGCAGTACCATTAGTAACAGCAAAGTCTTTACCCAGAATCACCCAGAACACTTGTGCTGGGTCCCATTCCTCTCGATGCATTTGGATGAACACCTCCCTCCTCGGGCTGAACATGTATTTCCTGAAAACAAGCACGCTCTTCTAAGTAGTCATTCCGCCATTACCACACTTGGGGTATTTCACATTGAGATTTTGTTTCATTCTTTTTATAACCTGTGTCTGGATTCTTGGTTTGGAGTCCAGGACTTCCCTTCTTCTGTCTGCTCTCCCTGCACATGGCCACGATAAACGAGCTCACATCTCCCCCGGCAAAGCCATGATCCTCCATCACTAAACATACAGTCTATGGACCACCACAACATCCAGCATTAGAATTCTGTTTTACTCAGAATATAAATGCAACACGAAGGCCTAAATACAGAATCCAGTTTTGTACCTCCACCCCCCCCAAAAAAAGTATCCCAGGAAAATCTTTTTAAAAAATAAAAAAGAAGAAGTTTCTCAGCCTGGCACCTACCATAGGAGGCTGAGATCTGAGGATCCAATTAATGACAGAAAAGAGTCGGAAATAACATTATGGCTCAAGTGATAGAGTGCTAACGGAGCAAAAGGAGCTCAAGGATAGAGCCCAGGCCAAGCCCAGCATTCAAGCCGGGGACAGACAAAAAAAAAAAGTTATTTTAAAAAGGTACAGAAGTCAAAAGGGGAAAAAAAATGTGGGAAAAGTTGAAGAAACTGGAAATTCAGTTCCTGCCACACAGCCCAGCAAAATCACAAAACCTTAAATTGCTTAATGCCTGGGGAAATGTATTAAAAACAAAAAGCCAGAGAGAAAGACTAGAAGCCAACAGCCTCCCTCCCCCTGGTTCTGTCTATAACACATCTTGGGCAGAGGTCTCTGGTCCTCTAGGCACCATACCAATCATCTTGGGAGCTTTTAAATAATGCACAGATGCCTTGAAACCCACCTTAGGCCAATAAAATCCGAAGGCTCTCGGGACCAAATGGGGATGATGGTATTTACAAGCTCCCCAGGGGATGCTAGCAAGCAGCCAGCAATTGGTACCCTAGGCCCCTATGCAAAGGACACTCCAACCTGGATTACAGCTGTGTATTTTTCTCTCTGCCACCCTGTGAGTTTTAGTCTTGGGAAGGGACAGGAACTGTCATCTTATCTCTTGGTGAGACACTGCCAGGCCAGAACTATTCATAAATGCATTGCTAGATAGTACCGAGTCTCTTTGTAGGCTGGAAGATACTTGGGCGATTCCAACAGCAGAAAAAAAGTCACTCCCAGATGGCAGACAATTTGAGGCATCAAAGACATAAGTCAGTTTTGTGGGGGTTTTGCCAATGCCACTGTCCCAGCACAAAGGCACTAAGATCCACTTTCCCTGGCTTCCCAGGGGTCCAAAGCAGCTTCCTGAAAAGTACTCAGGACAAGCTTTTCTATACCAGGAAGCTCAGCTGCAGGACAGACCCAGCTAACAAAGTCATTCTGCAAATATCCCTTACACATTCCCTAAGCAGAGCTTAGCATTTGAACCCTACAGATGGTAGATTGGTTTATGCTCTTTCTTTTCCATCTCCCAGTCTTCCTACTCTGTATTTTTTTGGGGGGGGAATAGGCAAGAGGTAACTTTAGCTCTGTCTCCAAAGTTGCTGGGGCAGACTGCGAGAGTTTATGAAGTGCCTACCAAGTGCCAGGAGATGGGAAAGACACCACAGGATTGACTGCGACAAGCCAAGAGAGGTAAGGACAAATGCATCAGCAAGGACACACATCCCAGACCACTGGGCAAACATTCCACATCCTGTCACCAGTGTGGCTGCCAGGGCACACAGGAGGGAAGGGCCCGGTGGGTGGAGGGGGACCACAACCCTATCCAATTCCTGACATGGCAGCCCCCTCCCTCCCAGCTCTGATCTCCATTACATCCTGGGATTGAATGGCCCAATAAAAATGTCCAGCATGAAAGACAGATTCAAAAACTGAAGAAACATTATCTTGATGGAAGCCCCTTCACATCCTTTACCCTCTGTCTTCTAGCCCTCCCCCCCAAGCCATGTCTCCCTTCCCCTCCCCCTCCCCCCAACCCCCTCACCCCCCTCCCTCCATCCCCACCTCTGACCAGGCAGAGAATTTACGGGCTGTAAGTCCTGTTTTTCTACACTGATGGAAACCACTGGCAAACATTTCCACCAGGCCAAGAGTCAAATATCCAGGCACCCAACAGAGCTTTAGCAGCCTGCATTTATGAAGCCAATGGAAGTGCACTGTGACTGTAAACCATCTTATATTTACTATGACAGTACTGTATTTGAGTTCATAAAAAAAAAGATTGCTTTTGCTTAACTTCACTTGCCTGCAAGATCCTTGTTCTTCTTTTTTTTTTTTAAAGGGGCGGATTGTGTATCAGATGCAGAAGACACAGCCTGAAATGCTAAGTCAGTCAGCTGTTGTTAGATCACTCTTTGTAGGGGTAAAGAAATTAAGTTAGACCTATAGGGATCCTAAACAGGATTCCATAAGCTCTAATTGCCCCTTCTTGGTACCTTCTGGGATAAATGGATCCCATGATTTATTTTGGTGTGTGTATGTGTGTAAAGGTATTAAAGCTCTTGGCTTTTTTTTTTTTCTCAATGCTGATGTTCTACCATTTGAGCCACTGCTTTACTTCCAGCTTTGTGCTAATGAATTGGAGAAGAGAGTCTTACACACTTTGCTTCCCTAAACTGGCTTGGAACCATTCTTCTCCAACCTCAGCCTCTTGAGCGGCTAGGATGACAGGTATGAGTCCCCGCCACCTGGCTGTGGATCTCGTCAGAAAGGAGAGAAAGTGTTGGGTCTCACAAATATCCTAGAAGAACCCTGGGGAAGGACAGGATCACATCTCCTTCATAGCTTGAAGGAGACCGAAGTTGGAGTGCCAGAGGCCTACCAATCACAAACTCCAGGGGGAAGGACATGCCTCTGTTCTTTCAAGTACTAGTAGAGTGCCTGGGTGGGCTGATATCCAAGTTTCCTTTCATTCAAATCATCATACACATAGACTTTTAGTCAGCTGGAGCAAGAAGCAACAGGACTAGGACTTTTTTAGTTAATCTAAGAATAGGATTATTGGAAAATAAAACGTGGGTCACATCCAGCTACTGTGAAATGCTAACACCCCACCCCACCTCCTCCTCCCCCTAGCCAGATGTGTCTGGAACATTTAAGTGGTTTTATCTCATCTCTCCAGCAATTTGAGGGGCTGGAAATCCAACAGATGCTTTCAGTTCTAACCCTCCCTGACTCTAAGAATCACTAAGTCAATGGAGTGCAGAACAGAGAGAAAACCCCAGCAGCATATCACATCACAGCCTGCCTGAGCCACATTGATCTCCATGGTTGAGATGAAGGCTGCTGTTCCCTTCCTTTCTGGCTATGGGGATTTGTCCCTGGAGGAGAACATGGTGCAGCTCCTCTCTTTCTTGAATATGGTTATGAATCTTTTTTCTTGAGAGATGGTCTTACTATGTACTAAACTACCCAAGCTAGTACTAAACTTCTAAGCTAAAGCAATCCTCCTGTTACTTCCAGAGTAGGTAGAACCACAAGCACTGAGTTCAGCACTCTGCACTTTTTCAGTGCTATTACATAACTGAGAGGGTGAGTTAAACCACAAAACTAATACTGTCAGAACTGATACAAAGCATATCATTTTCTTTTCCTTCTTTCTCTTTCTTTCTTTCTTTCTTGCTCTGCTTGCTTTCTAACATCCTATCATTCTGGCCTGGCTTTTTGTTGGTTAACTGAAGAAGGAATCTCATAAACTTTTCTGCCAGGGCTAGCTTTGTGCCATGAACATCTAGATCTCAGCCTACTGAGTAACTAGGATTGCAGATATGAACCTCTGGCATCCAGAACGCTAATGATATTTTTAATTTATTTTTAAATGAATTCTTTTTATTGCAAACACATGTCTGCATTAATTTTTCCACCTAATTTTTGTAGAAAGAAGAAGAAATCAGCAGGCTAAGGTGATATCCATTCAATAACTGACATGATTAGAAATTAGAAACATGTAAGTTGGTGACTCCCAATTCTATTAGACTACAAAGATGGTGGAGTTAACGCCTAAAAGCACAGTGATTATACAGCATTTTCTGGAGACGGTCATACAGACATAGCTAATTTCACACAGATCCCATTAGACAACTGGATTTACAGCCACGTTTTTAAGTAAGAAATGGGCAAAGCCAGCTTTCTTCCAGAATCAAAATACAGGAAAAATGGAAGAAACTATGACATTTAACCTTTCTCAATTTGAGCCTCCACAAGTAGTGTAACCAACTTTTCCACTGTTTTCATGGCTCCTCTACATTCATTCCATCCATCTTGTCTACCTTGTTTCCAATCTTCACCTTCATTCCCAATTACATCAATTCCCTTATTATTTAAACAGAAAAGGCCTTCCCTGTTTTTGTCAGAATTTACTAGTTACCAGCCAGCAAACTAGAGAGAGGATGGAGTAGAATATGAGCATTGCAGTGTCTTACGACATACATGAGGACAACTAATGCTAACATTTCTATTATGTACCAATTTTCTTCTGCCTGGTGGATAGCCCTGATGTAGAAGATACCAGAATTCAAGTGTTTTGAAAAGATTTGAAAGCAGGTTCTCAAAATGATCAAGATCTTTGGGGCCGAGATTTATTTTCAGAGGAACACATCTATCAGAGAATACTATAATAGTTTATTTTAATCCATTTGCATTTGTTTTGATTATCACAATTTTGGACACACTGTCTAACACCTCAATCACTGCTTCCTATTTATGTTTCCTTTCTTCTCTTGGAGTGGTTAACTTTTTTTCCTCTCATTTCAAGCTATCTTCTCCTCCAGTTTAGAAATTATTTGATTCGTGCTAACATTTACATGTCTTTCGCAAAGTAATTCATTTGAACAAGTCAAATGTTAATGCTGCAATCCTTCTATTAATGTAAAGGTTAAAATATTTCAACCTTGCCCTCGGTTTCACCTTTCTCTCCTAATTTTCACCACCAGTAAAACTGGTGTTAATCCAGCTAATGTACTACTTTTATTAATTTGATAGTCATTGCTCATTGAGATGTTTGAGTGTGTTTACCCCTTGCTTGTCTCAACATATGTTTTTTTTTCATAGTGCTTTTCTTCTGGATCATTTCTTCTACTTCAGTGTGGCATTTTATAGTTGTTTTGGCAATGGTCTGTTCACATTTAATTATTTTTTTCTAAAGTAACTTCCCATTCTGTCCTCTAAGTCTTATTAAATGGATCTGACACTCAGTCAGATCACTCTCCAAACCACAATTTTAATGCCTACCTCTTTTAAGTTTTTCGGTTTTACCCATTGTGAATATGTCTGCTGTTGGAGAAGTTCATCCTTTCCCTTTCAGTTCTCCATAGGTTTTTCTAGTTTAATCTGCCTTTTACTATGGCCATTCAGTTTTTTTAACATTCTGTTGTGCACTTTCTTAAACTTCTTATGCTTTCCTGCACTTTATAATTTTGTATGTTAGTCCTGTAATCATTTGAAACAAGCACCAAGCCCCCTTCCGAAGCATTATGTTTCTGGGGTTTGTGTTGGGGCTGGCTGGGAGTTCTAATTCACCCCATGGCTATTTTTCACATGACTGTGATTTCTAATTGGGCAACTCCTGCTCAACCAACTCATGGTTCTGAGAAAGTCTCCTGAGAACCAAGCTGAGGGGAAAATCATCTACTGCAGTTCCTGTTATCTTTCTGCTAGCCAGCAAGAACTTCAGAGGGACAGAGACCAGTTCTTCCAGCTCTTGCTCAGCTCCTAGTTCTCAGACTCTAGAGGAAGCAGGAATGCACAGAACATGCAAACCGAAGCCCGGGACCTGTGGTTTTAATTCCTCGTGAGGGATTTCTGTTTTGTGTTGCTCAAAAGCCCACAGAAAGGCAAGCTTCCTTGCAACTTCTTTCTTTTTCTTTGGTAATACTGCACTTTGTGCTTGCTACACAGATACAGTACCACATGAGCAGCCCTGCAAACTTTTGTGCTCTAGTTATTTCTCACACAAGATTGTGTTTTTGCCCAGTCTGGACTGAACCATCATCTCCTATTTATAACTTCCCATGTAGCTGAGGCAAGAGGCACACATCACCATGCCCAGCTTTTTAATATTTTTTTTAAAAATTAAGATAGGGGTTTCATGAACCTTTCTGCCTGGACTAACTCAACACTGAGATCCAGTCTGTCACCTGCATAGCTGGGAAGTGAGGGATAAACCATTGCACCCACTTCTTGACATATTTTTCTGGAACAAGAAAGGAGACTTCTCTAGCATACAAAAAAAAAAGATCAAGGAATATGGGGCTTATGAAAGCATTTGGCTTCATGTAAGGGGCCCAATTTTGTCTTTTTAGGTAAGTCTTATCTATTACCAAATCTTGCCTCTTCTTCCAGGTCCTTTCTGCTACTCACCAGCTGAGTTCCTGCAACCTCTACCAAGAGTCCTATCACTTCTTGTTCTGATTTTGTCTACATGTGTTTGTTTTGGTTGTGGCAGTTGCTTTATTTTACACAGCATCCTTATGTGTTTAAGGGTGAAAGCTCATCTTCTAAATCTCCTTCCTTAGTCTCCTTGCTATAGAAGTGCCCAAGAACATTCGTGATTTTTCATTAGGAAGCTTGATTTGTGCCACAGCCTCAGGAACCGTCCAACATCCTCACACAATGCTGAAAGACATGGCAGACACCACGAGAGCATGGCATCTGGACAGGCTGTGGAACTTTAAGGTAGGACACAAACCCTGTACAAATCAGGGGATTTTCCTCTCTGCCATCTCTGTCTGTGTCTACCGCTCCATACCACCAGTGAGGATTTTTAAGATGTTCGTTTTCCACAGCAATCAACCTCTGAAACTTTAATGTAAGAGACGGAGCCCAGAAGTCAGATTCTGATGTGAATTTAATCCATTTGGGAAAGATAGTGTGGTGTGCGTGCATGCGTGTCTGTGTGTGCATGCACATTTGCACATGTGTGTGAGTGTAGGGACTAAGGGGGCCAAAGGTAACAAATGTGTATTAGGAACAAATAATACAGCCAAATAATCCCAAAGTTATGTCCTCTTTGGAGCTGACTGTAACCTCTGCCACATTCCCATTCATCTCCATCTAAAATGGGCCTTCAGTCATTCCACATGCCGCCCACCTTCCTGCTCCCAGAAGCTGTGTCCTAGATGTGTAAACGGCAAAGTTCTATTCTGGGAGTCACCATTAATCCCACTTGGCGAGTGTGTCACCATGCGGAAGGCTGGAGTCACAGGTTAACAGTTATCTTCATCCCTTCCTCCTTCTCTCCCCTCAAAGACCAAAATCCTCTTATAGCTCAGATGTGATAAGATCTTCAAGAACCACTGATGTTCAGATGTTCTCACCCCATCTGAGAAACTCCAGCTGTTCGCCTGGATTGCAAAGCAAGGCTCTGAGGATGTGGAGGAAATAAATCAGCCATGAGGGCTACTGTTAGACATGACGCCTCCTCTTTATGACTGTTCAGTTTCTCTTCTCAGTGGCTGGCTGTGTCCTTTGGCTTTTTGTCCTAAGATGTTAAGAATGCTAAGGTGTCTGGTTCTGATTCTGGTTGATTGCTTTTTTCATGACAAAGATTATCTTGTTCCACTGACTTTGGAAACAGGAAAAAGAAAGAATCGTTCATCTACAGTGCCATCATGTGACAACTGTATACATTTAGTTCAGTTTCCATTCTTGCCTTATAACTTAAACACAATTTATAATCATAAGGCCCCTGTATATTACAAATTTTTTAGGGGTACTAGTTTTCTAAATACCTTTTTCTCTTTTTTTTTTTTTTTTTTTTTTTACCGATCCTAGGGTTTGAATTCTGGGCCTAGGTGCTGTTTCTGAGTTTCTTTGGCTCAAGGCTAGTGCTCTTCCACTTGAACCACAGTACTACTTCTGGCTTTTTCTGAATAGTTTATTGGAGATAGGCTTTCCTGCCTGGGCTGGCTTTGAACTGCAATCCTCAGACCTCAGCCTCTTGAGTACCTAAGATTACAGGCGTGAGCCACCAGTGCCAGCCTCTTTCTTTTCTTTCTTATGGTGAAGGTGATACTGGAATTTGCCTCGTAATCCTTGCTGGGCTGGCACTCTACCACCTGAACCATGCCTCTAGCCTAGCTTTTAGCTGATTATTTTGGAGCTAAGAGTCACTCAGACTTTTCTCCCAGGCTGGCTTTGAATCCCATTCCTTTGGATCTCAGTCCACTGAGAAGCTAGAGCCACTAGCACCTGGCAGAGCATCATTAAAAGCAAACAAACAAAAGCAAGCAAACATAAAACACCTCTAACTGGAACAAGGTGGAATGCTTGGCCATAATTTACAGAAGAGGAAACTAAGTCATCTGATCTGAGAATGAGATGCCCCACACCACAGAAAGATAGGGAAAAGCTTCTTGTTACTTGCAATTCCTTCTTACATGTTTCTGAAGCCTGGGGAATCCACACCTGCTACTCCAGCCCACACAAGCTCCGAAGTGTTGAAATTAAACCCACAGATGGAGCTAAAGGCAGAAAGGGTATGGGGGAGTCTGGGGTGGCTCAGAGAAGTAGTGATTCTGAGGCCGATCCGTGTGCAGCTTATACAGAAACAGTAAGTCTGTTTTCTTGCTACATGTGGTTCTGAGAGGGAATTCCAGAAAAAAAATACCTTGTGATGGAAGTAGTGAAGAGAATTTAACAAGCCTTGCTGGAAGCTGCATGGATGAACACTGTTTATTGGCATCTCCAAATTCTAGTAGTGTGAATGGTTGTTTCATAATGAGACAACTCCATCTTCTTAACATAGTATTCCATACTGCTCAGTTGATTTCTTTTTTTGTGTGCTGGTACTGGGGCTTGAATTTAGGGCTTTGGCACTATCCCAGAGTTGTTTTATTGTTGTTGTTGTTGTTTGCTCAGCTGGTACACCTGGTGCTGTACCACTTGAGCCACAGCTCCACTTCCACCTTGATTCTCTGAATGAATGTTGGGCTTGCAAGACTCCAGGGGAAAAACCTTTCTCAGAAAGCATCCCAAAAATGGTATGGGTTACTAATTTGCTACCTCCAGTTTAGGTGAATGGCTGGCTGACAACGTCTCCTGACTTTCTTACAGACAACCTACCCAGAGGGACAAACTAAAGAGAGGAGGATCCACAGCACACAGAAAATAAGGTGATGGGAAAGTACGTGGTGAAAGAGATAAAACGATAGGAATAGGATCTAGGCAGTATAGTATTCACATAAAACTCCTTTAGCTCAGAGATAAAATTAAAGAGAAAGACTGACAGAGACAGATAGGCAGGCAGGCAGGCAGAGAGACAGACAGATAGATCAATAGATAGAGATGATAGATTAGATCAAGATAGAAATAGAGACAGAAACCAAAACAGAGACAGACAGAAACAGAAACAGAGGAAAAGGCAGGAAACGAAAATGCCTTTCCAAAAACCAAACTGATGCCAGACTCTATTCCCCACATCTTTCTTCCTTCTATACCTTGTAGAGTCTTTTTTACCTCTGTGAATTCATTCCTTGGGAACATTTCTCTAAAGGCACCCAAATATAGTCAAAAGGTATGTCAAACCTTTTTTTTTTTCCCCCAGTCCTGGGGCTTGAATTCTGGGCCTGGGCACTGTCCCTGAGCCTCTTTATGCTCAAAGCTAGCATTCTACTACTTGAGCACAACACCACTTCTGGCTTTTTTTGAATAATTTGTTGGAGGTAAGAGTCTCATAGGGATTTTTCTGCCCAGACTGGCTTTGAACCATGATCCTCAGATCTCAACCTCCTGAGTAACTAGGATTACGGGACCAGCTTATGTGTATTTGTATATTCTCCCAAACCAACCAGACCCAAAAATCTGATGATTCTTCCTCTCCAAACATACCTGGTCAAGGTTTTCATCACTTTTAGCCAAAAGCATTACAGTCATCTCCTTGATGGAGTGCCCACCTTCACAATACCCTCTACCTTAATTCCTAACACCTACCCAGTCACTACAAACTAATGCTCTGTGTTCCTCCAAAGTTCTTAAGGGTACAACTGTCACCTCCAGCATGACTGTGTTAGGAGGTCTGGCCTTTGGTTATTCATGTGATTTGGATAAGGACACTGGGTGAGGAATATGATGGAATTAGTGCCCTTTAAGATATACAAAAGACATGTCCAAAATGAGCTTTACAATGTCGGTGCGGGGGAGGGGGGGAAGTGGGGGGAAGGAGAAG
>NW_012267235.1:9072779-9077907 GCF_000151885.1 Dipodomys ordii
AAATAAAATAAAATTAAATTAAAAAAAAAGATATACAAAAGACCTTATTTCCTGCCCTGCTCCCTCTATATGTTAAGAATACATGGGAACAATTGTGTGTAAGAAAGAGTGTCCTTTAGGAGACATCAGATCTGTGGTGCTTCTCTGGACCTTCTCAGGCTCTACTACTCCAACAGTTTCCTACAAAACCCAGGTCAAAGGTATTTTTTGTTACAGCAGCTCAAATGTTCTAACACAACCTCCTGGATGGAATATTCACCCCCACTTCTCATCCAACAACTTCCCAATGAATTTGTTCTATCCCCAGAACTGTGTCAACCCTCTAGAAGTAGTTAAGGACATATAAAATCTCAAAAACTTTCCCTCAGTTCTACAGACAGCAATCTAAAATTTTTTAGACTGACTTCCATCACATTCGTCTTTCTTGTGTCATCTTGAACTATGCTTCAAGTCAAAATATCTACTCCTCAAATTAATCTCGTTCCCACTCACCCACATTTGATGGTTACTCCTAGCTGTGATTTCCATCCATTGTTTCATTATTTATATGATTCTCACTCATTTTGTACAGCTCCATCTCTCTTGAGAGGTATTTTCCCCAAATACTACAACACTCTCCTTCTCCCTCATGATAATTATATTCTTCCTGTCATTGTTGCACACTACCCGAACACTGAGAGTCTTTCCTGATTCTTCCATAAATTTCATTTTCCTGTACTATGAAAAAACCATTCACAATATAAATACATATATATGTATGTATGTGTATATATATATACATATATATATATATATATATTACATGTGTTTGTTTGTTTTGTCAGTTGTAAACTCAGGGCCTGGGTGCTGTTCCTGAGCTTTCTTTGCTCAAGGCTAGCACTCCACCATTTTGAGCTCTACTTCTGATTTCTTGGAGGTAAGTGTCCCGTGCATGTTCCTACTGAGCTGGCTTTGAACTGGGATTCTCAAATCTCAGCCTCCTAAGTAGCTAGGACTATAGGTGTGAGCCACCAGCACCCAGCATCATTCACGGTGTTTTGATTTTGTAATCTCCTAGATGTATAAGACATTTTGCATGAAACTGCACTGCTCACATTAGTGCAGAGTCTGACAAAGGAGCCACCATTGGGCCTCTGGGCTCGCAGATCTGTATCATTTCATTCCTAGTTCCAACTAGGATTTTTTGCTCTTCCAATAATAGTTACTTGTGTCAGAGAGGAAACAAACAATGGAAAAAGCTTATCAGCTTATCGCTCTTACATGACAGCTCATTCAGAAATTTTAGTCCCCTCAGCCTGTGTCTAAAAGGTTCCCAGAAAGCATGAGACCACACAAAGAGGTTAGCCAAGAGTCCACCAACAGAAGCAAAGGAAGGGATGGAAACTGTGCAGGGAGAGAATGAAATGGGAAAGGATTAGCTGCTAAGATGATTATGGAGAGCCCAGTGGGCTTAGAAGCGCCAAGTGTCCAGTGTCAACATTGACCCAGTCCCCTCCGAGATGGGGTGCAAGCAGAAATTCCATGTGAATTAGGACAATTTGGAAACTTTCTCAGGAAAGTAGGTGAAGAATGTTGACCCTGCAGAGAGTATCCTATAACATACAATAAGGCTTTCTAGAAAGCAAATAGAGGCCTTGCCTCAAACGAGCAACTTCAGCATCACTTGGTATTTTTGTTGGGGATGCAGATATGTGCGGCTGTCCCCTTGAGTCTACCATATGAGCGCTCCCAGCCCCAAACTTAGGAGCTTCCCTTCTAAGGAGTTCTCCAGTGAAAGTGGTACCCAGCACTGGTGATGAAGTTCTAATAATTGATGCCCAGGAAAGAACACTAGGTCTTCGTAACGTAAAGCAATAAGCACTGATTTTCTCACATCATTTAGAAGGTCAGGGATCCTGCAGCTGCTTCTGTGGGTAGTTCTGGCTCAGGTGAGGAGATCTCCACTCCAGCTCACACACATGGCTTTGCAGGGAGGGTCATGCGGCCCTCTCCATCACAGGGCTGTTCATAAAACAGGGCAGCTACTTCCCTTACCCCCACCATACAAACACACACACCAGCTTCAATCATCTAAGACAGAAACATACCCAAATCCCAAAGCACAGTCCTTTGGATCCCAAGCTAGAAGTAAACTCCACATCACTCCTGCTATATTCTGTTTGTTCTAAGTGTGTCACTAGCTCCAGGACACTTAAGCTCCACCTCTTGAAGGAAAGAATATCGGAGAATTTAGACACATCACAAAAACCCAGCAATAGCGTCACAGGTTTCCAAACACCTCACACGTCACCGAGCACTGACATCTCCTCCATAGGAAATCCAATGACATCTCAAGAAGTTCAACTCTAAATGATTTTTTCTTAGCAAATTGATTGGTGCAATTATAACCACTTTCATGCATAATGCTGGTAGCAGAACTGGTGTTCGTTTTGTGGGATGACTGATCCGGCATATTTCTCATTCATAAATTGTAGTTCTGCCTGGCCAGTGTGGGTGAAGACCTCACCAGTTCCAGGCCCTCCTAACCTGTCTTCCCCCTGACTATCATCCTCCCCTCCTTACTAGAGATGGCTGCCTCCCTCAATGCCTTGAGTATGGTGAGGAAACCAGCAAAGCTAACTGTCCCTCAGGGGAAGAGGAAAAATGAGAGATGGGGAACTCAGAAGCCATCCCCCACATACACACACACACACATTAGGCCACAGCTTTCTAAGACGCAACATGACAATTTCACACTTGGAGAAAACCAACAGGCACTGTAAGAAGATACAAAACCTTCCTCCCAGAGAAACCAAGTCATCTCAGCAATTTATAGGAAACCCAGGCTAGATCCTTCCTAGAAAGTACCTTGTTACGTTTATAATCAGTGCAACTGCCAATTGTGTCATATTTCAGGTGTGTCTTTTATGTCTTATGACCAGCCTGGGGGCTTAAACTAGGACTTCATACATTCTCCTTTTTTTCCCTCATAGCCACTTGAGGCATGCCTCCAGTCCAGCATTTTGCTGGTTAATTGGAAATAAAGAATATCACAGAGTTTGTCTCAACCACCTGACAGAGAAGAGATTCCATCTCCAAAATAACCAGCAAAGAGCCAGCTGAAGGCATGGTGTAAGAGGTAAAGTACCAGTCATGAACAAGAAAGCTGAGCTAGAAGAGCTCAAAGCCCTGAATTTAAGGCCTGGTACCAACACACACACACACACACACACACACACACACACACACACACCCCACATAATGTATATAAATACATGCATATGTATATGTGTGTATTCACCTTACTCTCCAGTGGTTCCCTAACATACTAATCTCAATGGAAAAAATGAACAATTTCCGAGAAAGTGTTACAGGAGACTTGCATTACTATCCTCCTAATAAATAAAGTCTAATATGAGCTAATAAAATAACACTCCTAAAGTTGTCTACACATGCTATACTATCAAAACCACTAGTCACATGAGTAAAAAAATCTGCTTGACAAGAATCAGGTAAGACAAGCAAAGGACTAACTAAATATTTTACTCTCCAAAAGAAATTACATTATATCAGTATTTTGACAACTTATCTCAAAAACTTTATCGATGGCTGGAATAGCTGCAGAACTGTTTTAATAAACTCAAGTCCATCAGATAAATACGAGACTACAGAACCCCAAGGTCACTTCAAATGCAAATAATAAGATTTAGTGATAGTGTCCTTTTTTCTTCATAATGAGGCATTTCATTTTTAGATAAGAATAAATGAGCTTAGTTCCCAAAGGGTCAAGGTTTAGTACAAACTGTTTGATTTTCGAATAGGAATTGACTTGAAATCCAATCACATTCTTCTGAGCCTACATAGTTCTAATTCACATGAAAAGGGTCAAAATATACTTTACAATCCATTGTAGTCGTTTAAAAAATTATTCCTGCTATTTTTAATGAGACTAAATTAGTAATTACTCTCTTTGGGGGTATGGAAGACACCTACTTCTTTTTCTTTAATCTTTTTTAATAGTTTGTTATCTTCAAACAGTTGGAAAAGGGATTTCAATTTAACCTTCCCATTTGTGACACCTATTTTCTTGAACTTTTATCTTGGCATGACTGTGCCAGGAAACACAGCCAGCCCGCAGTCTTGTGCTTTGCTGTGGTCTCAATGTTACCTGAGAACAGTGTGAAATTTTCTTCTCATTTAAAAAATTATCTTGCCTTAAAATAAACAAATACCCAAAGGACCTTCTCTGGGAAACAGTTTGTCCAACTAAACACTTCCTTTTTTTTTCCTGATGGATGTTATAAAGGGGAAACAACTCACTTGGCAAAGTATCATACATCATCGCTCAAATCTGAGTTCAATAGTTCACATATCTTACAGCCCTTGGGGAGGAAGAAAAAGAACTTTCTGTTTTCAAGGAAAATGGTTTTGCCTGAGCTTTCAAAACGGAGCTGGCCTGTTCTATAAAATCCTGATAATAGGCATATATAAAAGTCAGATGTCTGAATCAATATATTGAAGTTGCTTAAATAGCCAACTGTTAATTTGTTTTTTACAACTTCCTGCCTTGAAGGGCAATGATTTTTGTCTGAACCTTCAATAAAATTCTGTGAGTATATTAGGATAATAAGTATGTTTTATATTTTATTTTCTATATTTTTATACAAGGTATCTAAATGTGCAAATAATGATCTGTAGATGAACTATTGTTTATTTGCTTTTTTACCCGCCTGGTACCAGGGTTTGAACTCAAGGCCTCCCACATGCTTAGCTTAGCTGCTAACTCAGCCAGCACTCTACCAATTATGCCACACTTCCAGCAGCTTTTGCTGGTTAATTAGAGATGGAACTCCTTAGTCTTTTGCAGCCAGACTGCCTCTGACTCTTGATCCTCTAGGTTGCAGCCTCCTAAGTAGTTAGAATTACAAGCATAATTTTTACTTTTTAAGAAAACATTACTACGAAGCCAATATCACACTCATCCCCAAACCAGGCAAAGACCCAACCAAAAAGGAGAATTACAGGCCAATTTCCTTGATGAACACAGATGCAAAGATCCTTAACAAGATTCTAGCTAACAGAATCCAGAAACACATAAAAAAAATAATACACTATGATCAGGTAGGCTTCATCCCAGAGACACAGGGAT
>NW_012267235.1:9080172-9104157 GCF_000151885.1 Dipodomys ordii
AATGTTCAAGAGGAAGTGTACTCATTACCTCACTCATGTAACTGTAACCCTCTGTATAGTATCTTTACAATAAAAAAAAAAAAGAAAACATTAACTTTTTTTAGCCGGGTACTGGCTAAGGATCCTGGTTCAAAGCCAGCCTGGGCAGGAAAGTCCGTGAGACTCTTATCTCCAATAAACCACTAGAAAACCGGAAGCGGCTCTGTGGCTCAAGCAGTAGAGCCCTGGCCTTGAGCTGAAGAGCAGAGGGACAGCGCCCAAGCCAAGAGTTCAAGCCCCACGAGCGACAAAATAAATAAATAAACAAAAAGCATTAACTCTTTTTTTAAATAAAGAAGAAACATGCTTGCAAGAAAGTCAATGTCTATCTACTGATACAATTTGATAAATTGCTGAAGAGAGAAAAGTATACTTCCTATACAGGTTTCTAAGCTTTTCATAATAATCAACCATTTTACACTTGTATAGCAATGGTCTCTCCTTTGATGTAATATGCACGTCATGTTGTTCATGCTTCCTCCCCTTAACAAAGCAAGCTACTGGAAATTGTATTTGAGGTACACAGGGTCATGTCCTCAATGTTCAGCCTCAGTATACCACAGGTTCAAACTTCCACTTTGGTGGTGTGTAAGGAGCCTGCTTAGTTCATGAGATTCGGCCCCTTGTTTCTTGGATAGGGAGGATGGCTTAATGTCTGTGGAGATGGTGCTGTGGGCAGCTCACTCTTCAGAAGTGAGAGCAAGTGTTAAGCGACCAAAATGATGGATCAACTTGGAAAGGCAATCAATGGAGTTATTTATGAATAAGGAAGATTCTTACGAGTACACTGGGCTTTCTTTTCACCTCTGTAGTGGTATCTTAGCTCAGGCTGGTACCTTGCTGTTCTGGAAAAGACTCCACCCTTCTCCCAAAATATTCAAGGAAATTAAACAGGCCTGTCAGATGCTATGCATGCTCAGTGATGCTGAAAGCCCATATGCATCAATCCAAAGATCACAGCACCCACTTACAACCCTGTGATAAGGACAACATCAATGACATCATCATTTATAAGTTAACAGGTTAAAAAGAAGCACAATAATAACAGACACATCTCATTTATTTTTTAAAGGAGGATGCAAAATTTGTATTTCATTTGATTCAATAAGATGTGGTACCTTTGGGTTTGGAAAACAAGGTTCTGAGTGTTTATGTAAACCAAAGTAGTACATGGAAACAGGATTCAAACCCTGTGTTTACATGTAGTTGAACACGATTGTAAGACCAAACCAAGCCTTGTTCTGACTCTGGTTGTGCCATCATTCTGTAAGTAGGCAACCTGGAACAAACTGAATAAACTTAAACATGGTATACCCTGCTGCATCATGGGAGATTTATTTATAGGAAGGATTTGCCCCAGTATTTAACAGTAAACCCAAGTAGTGGGGGGAAGATGTCTCAGCAGGTGGAGTTCATCCCATCCCTTGTCTCTTTCGATGAACTCCAACTTACTCAACTTGCTACTGTCCGGCTTTTGTATATCACCAAAGCTTACCTGGTCTCCAGGTCACAAATATATCTCTCTACCCCAAGACAAATACAAACATCTACTCAACTTTTCCAGAGCTTCTGGTGCTGAAAAACTGGAAACTATCCCTCCTTCAGACATCCATTCTTATGAAATATGTCAGTGTAGCAAAAAAATTGAGACAATTGTACAATAAACACTCATCTATAGGCCAAATCAATTCTAAACACACCTTCTATACCTCTATTGAAATATAGCTGTTGTCTTTCTTATTAGAATGTTTAAGAAATCCATCTATCCATCCACCTACTTTTTAAAGCAGGCTTCAAAGTTAATCACAGACATCACAGCAGCATCTTCTAAATGTGTGTATACCTGTCATGAACTAAAGAAATGATCTTTTGAGGTGAGCATTGGAGCAACTCCCTTTGGGTTGGGTTGTGGCCCACATCTCTGCATCTTACCTGAGCTGATGACTAGCATGATCTTAACTAATGATATGCACAATGGATGGTTTCCAAGTTTGACCTTACTCATGAGCACCAAGGTACCTGGAGCATTTTCCATTCCCCGTGTCGAAATAAAGCTTCTCATTCCTGTTGGAACTTGCTATTCCTCCACTGTGTACCCAGGCTACAAATCTTCCAATACCCTCTATTTCTCTCCTTGATCTCCTTGCAAAGTTTTGCAATTTCTGTTAATAAAACAACTTAGATGATCATTCTCCTTTTCCTATGCCTGTGACATGGCTCTAGACCATACCTCCATCTCAGGTTCCAGATTCCCCGACAGCTGCCTACCTTAAGCTAAACCCTGTGAGAATCAGGCAGGCTTCCACAGCAGAGCCAGAGATGGCTGCAAAATCAGTCCCCCTCCTCCTTGTAAAGACAGCCTTCCATTCCCCCTCCCTCAACCCTGCCTCTACAGTGGCAGGTACCCAACATGACAGCCACCAGCTTTCTGGTGCTACTGAACTCTGGAAATGCAGCTAAGAAGAATTGAAGTGTGCTGCAAGTATTCAATGCACATAGACTCACTCATTAACTGTGTTTTATCTTGATTACATGCTAAATTAGATGTTAGCTATATGGGAGGAAGGAAGGAAAGGAGGGAAGGAGTAAAGAAAGGAGGGAGGAGGGAGGGGAAGGAGAGAGGGAGGGAGAGAGGGGATGGAGGGGGGAAGGGAGGAAGGAATAGAGGGAGGGAGGAAGGAAGGAAGGAAAGAAAGAAGGTAGGTCATATTACTTAGCTCTGGTCTTCACCAGAGGTCAGAACTCTGAAGTTCTTGTGGTCACTCATAGGACACGGAAGTGAATCTACTTTTCTACATAGCAATCATCAGCAGGGGCTTCGAAGTGTTTCCTGCACATGTGCTATTGCTCCCCTTCATTACAGGGCCAAGGCACCTGAAAATTGCAAGCATCAGTTCATAACAAGTATTGGCTGCCCATAGCCTTCTCCCATACAAACAGAAAACAGATCCAATTTGTTTCCTTTCCATCATTAAACCACCACAGGCCATTCTAGCAGACCCTCGGGCTTCACAGGAAGCCTTTTCAACAGATACTGTTGGAATTTCAAGGCCTCCTACACCAAGAAGAATGCTTAAGGCCCCATTAGAAAAGAAAAATAAATTGCCTTTTTCTTAAAAAAAAAAAAGAAAGAAAGAAAGCAAACCCACAACATATGATGAAAGAAACTACAAGAATAATTAGTCTACCCTCAACCAGGAAATTGAGAGGGAGGGGAGGTAAGGAAGGAGAGAAAGAGAGGGGAGGAGGAGGAAGGGAAGGAGAATGTGAGGGGGGAGGGGGAAGAAGGGAAGGGAAGGGAAACAGAAAAAACAAATAAAGAGAAAAAACTGCAAGCTTTGTTTCTTGCACAAAATCACTGCCTCACAGCTCCATTTCCCTCCTTACTCTCCCACAAGAACTATTCTAAACATCAGGTTCCAGCAGAAACAGGGCTTCAGTAAAGAAAGGTGATGAGGGGTGTGGTTAACTGTGGGAATGTAACTCTGGTTGCAGTTTAATCTGGGTCGCTTTGTTAAATACCTGAACATAATGAGAATCTGCAAAGATTTATGACCGTAACCAACATATCATTTTGACTCTGCCATTCAACCCAGCCTGGCAACTTTGATATTTCCTAGTGAAAGGAGAGATCTAAATCCAGTAAGAACTCTTAAAAGGAGGGCAGGAAATTTTATTCCCATAATTTGATTGATTACTTCCTACTCTGAACACTCATGAGAGAAAAAGGCACGCTCTTTTTTTTTTTTTTTGCCTGTCTGGGCTAGAATTTTCCCCCACTCATCTTTTACAAGCAGGCAACAACCATAAAACACAAATTACTTAGCAAAGATCCAAAGGCCAATCATGCTAATGGATTCCAAAACCTGGGTGCATCAAAATAATGAACAAAACATCTGAGAGGAAGCACAATGATGTCAAAGATGATCAGCCCCCCAGGCTCAACGGAACTGATTCCATTTAATGTGTCAGTTAACCAGTTCTGGAAGGAAAAAAGGTAACCTTCTAACTGGTCCAATACATGGAAGTTGTCACGTTGCAAATCCTCTAAATCAAGTGCATGTAACTCAGGACACTGCATCCTCTGGAGTTGGTCTCTTAGTAGAAAGTGTGTGTGTGTGTGTGTGTCTGTCTGTCTGTCTGTGTCTATCTGTCTGTCTGTGTCTGTTTATGCCAGTATTGGAGATTGAACTCAGAGCCTAGGTGCTGTCCCTTAACTCCTTTGCTCAAGGCTGGAGCTCTGCCACTTGAGCCACAGCACCGTTTCTGGGTTTTGGATGGTTAACTGGAGGTAAGAGTCTCACAGACTTTCCTGCCAGTGCTGGCTTCAAGCTGAGATCTGACTAGCCAGGATTATAGGAATGAGCCACTGAGGTCTGTGAAGCTGGGCTTTGATTCTTGGGCAAGGCACCTCTGCTTCTTTATATGCAAGTTGATCTTCATCTAGAAGATATTTACTCCTTCCAATAATCATATCTGTCCATATTTCTGCCTCACTGGATTTAAAGAAAGCCCAAGCCGACAGCCATGTGTTTAAGGGTCTAAGCACTCCTGCTAAAGGCTTAATGCTGATGACGGCCAGCTGGAAGAAAATCACTTCGATAAACCTTTTTTTTTTTTCTTCATCTCTTCTTTTTATTAGCTTACATTGGTTATGCACAGGGGGATTTCACTGTTACATTTCAGCACATGTGCTGTATCTTCCAATCAGTCTCAACTTTTCCATCACTCTCCAGTCCCCCCTTCCCAAAATCCAACAATTTTCCCTCCTCTATCTTTATGGTGCAGTCTATGTGTTCATCCTCTTTCAAAACATATTTTGAAATTATTCACCCTCTACTTTTCTTTTTCCCTTCCCTGTCTCTAAGCAGTTAGTCCCCTTGTTAGATCTGTTCTGAGTTCACTCACATATACATTATGCATAGGGATACAGGTAGGTATTTGCACATGGATATGGATGTCTTTTATGTCTAGCTTCCACAAATGAGCAGTGTTTTTTTTGGGCTTGGTTTCTCTCACTGGCTATATACTCCAGTTACATCCTTTCTCCTGCAAAAGGTATTTCATTTTTCTTTAAGGCCATGTAATATTCCATTGTGTGTGTAGGTGCGCGTATCACATTTTCATCACCTTGTGTTTATTCATTCATCTGCTGTTGGGCTCCTTTGGCCACCCATCACTTAGGCCTTGTGAATGCCGTTACAATAAGCATGGGTCTACGCTGTCTTTCTGCTACATGGATTTTCTCTTCTTTGGATATATGTCCAATAATGGTAATATATTGGTCATAACAAAACTCTACTTATAGTTTTTTGAAGAACCTCCAGGCAGATTTCCTTAGTGGCTGCACAAGTTTATATTACCACCAGCCATAATATGAGGGCTCTTCTCTGCTTCCCTCCCATCCTCACCAGTATTTGGTTGGTTTGTTTGTTTGTTTGTTTTGCCAGTCCTGGGGCTTGAACTCAGGGCATTGTCCCTGAGCTCTTTTGGGCTCAAGGCTAGCATTTTACCACTTGAGCCATAGCGCCACTTCTGGCCTTTTCTGTTTATGTGATACTGAGGAATCGAACCCAGGGCTTCATGCATGGTAGGCAAGCACTCTACCACTAAGCCACATTCCCAGCCCTGTTGTTATTTTCTTAATAGCTGACACATTCAATAGAGTGAGTTAGAATTTAGGGTGGTTTTGATTTGCATTTCCTTTGTGGCTGAAGACATTGAAAAGTTCTTCATCTATCTATAATCATTTGTATTTATTCTTGTGAGAGTTGTCTGCTCTGTTCATTTGCCCATTAATTAACTGAGTTGCTGGATCTCTTGTTATTTAATGTTTTGAGTTCTTGGTATATTCTGGATATTATTCCTTTTTTGGGGGGTACCAGTCATGGGGCCTGAACTCTGGGTCTCAGAGCTGTCCCTCAGCTCGTCAGCTCAAGGCTAGTGCTCTACCACTTGAGTCACAGTGCCACTTCTGGCTTTTTTCTTTTTGCTTATGTGGTGCTGAGGAATCGAACCCAGGGCCTCAGGCACGCAAGGCAAGTGCTCTACCACTGAGCCACCTTCCCAACCCTCTGGATATTATTCTTTTTATCTGTTGAACACCTGCTGACAATTTTTTCTCCCATCCGGTAGAAAGTCTCCTGATGCTAGTGATTGTTCCTTTCCCTGTCCAGAAACTTTTTCTTCAATTTGATTTAGTCTTGTCAACTTTTTGATGACATCTTATTAGCAAAAATAATGAAGATAAAATAGTGCCTGGCTTCACCATCAGGCTATGCTTTGATTGGGTGGTACTAACATAACTGGAAAATTAAAAATTAATATGCCAATCCAGGAGTGGAAGTACAGCAAAGCAAGGAAGACATTGTAAACACTGATTCAGCAACGTGTCTGCAAAGTGCTTGGCTGGAGTCCATTGCTCAGGGCCCTCAGGAGCACAGGAATGCCTGGTCCTCCCAGACACCAGTCACAGGCCACCAACACACCTGCCGTTAACGGCATGAGCCAGGAGCCTCCTTGCAATGTATTCCTGATGAGATTTAGGCTTTTCCATGAAGGGATTTAGAAGTCATTCACTTTATCTACTTAAGATTTTTTTAAATTTTATTAAGAATTTTTCTTAATTGGTTATTTTTTTTTAACCAATGGGGGAAAAGTCAGTTGGATGGCTCAGATTTCTGATATACTCATGACAATGAATTCTGTCATATTCCAGAGAGAAAATGAGTGGGAGGATGAGACCAAAGGGGGGGGAGAGAGAGAGAGAGGGAGGGAAGGAGGGAGGGAGGGAGGGAAGGAGGGAGGGAGAGAGGGAGAGAGAGGACAAAAAGAGAGGTAGCTCTAGTTACCCCATCATAGGCCAACACAAATAGACTAACATGATTACTTAAATGTTTTTTAATTCTTTTTTCAACTGTATTTTCATGTTTTACTTCATTTTCTCACTAAAGATCCAACACCAGAACCAAATAAGTCCAAGTCACCTCCCTACGCACCATCTTGGGAACTACAAGTGGACGATTGGGTCAGATAGCATCTTTGATAGTTTTTTTTTTTTGTCAGTCATTGAGCTTGAACTCTGGGCCTGGGCGCTGTCCTTCAGCTCTTCAGCTCAAGGCTAGCACTCTACCACTTGAGCCACAGTGCCCTTTCCGGTTTTTTAGTGGTTTATTGGAGGTAAGACTTTCTTGCCTGGGCTGGCTTTGAACCACGATCCTCAGATCTCAGCCTCCTGTGTAGCTAGGATTCCAGGCATGAGCCACCAGTGCCCAGCTATCTTTGATACATTTAAGGGAAGCACTCCTGTGCTAGACCCGGTGAGTCTAGGTCAACACTGCATCACTTCTAATGTTTGCTTAGTTCTACAACTAAGGCATATCCTTCCACCTTTCCAAGCCTCTGTTTTCTGATATGCACAATGTAGGAAATAACAGCACCTTCGTTAAATAATAAGGCCTATGTTGCAAAGGACCATGACCATTCAGGTCACCATGTGCCCTGGGTCATTTAGTATTTGATAGAGTTTCCCGCAAAGGTTCCACACATTAGTTATTGTCATTTTCCCTCTCAAATGATGGCCTCCATCATTTCAAATAGTTCAAATAGTCAGCCATTTTAACGTGGCTCAAAAAAACACAAGGTGAAGTGCATACCTACTAAAGTGGACGCGACACCAACACATGGAGAATTTGTATTTAATCACAGACATTATTCTTTTCTCTACATACACATTCACAGTCTATGCCTTGCAGGAAGAAGGTTTTTTTTTTTCCACACAGATTCCACAAATATAAAAAAACTAACAAATCAAAGGAAATACAGTTCACTCCGGGGAATCTTAGGATGGAGTGGGTTTTGTGTTGTTTGGTTTAAGTAAAAGTGAACTAGGGATAAATCCCTATTTTTATAGTTGCTTTAAATATCAAAAGGAAGTTTTTTTTATTATGCTTAAGTAATTGAAACAAAGGATTTGCCATTCCACAAAGCTGTTTGTGAATACAATGTGTCTTGATCAATGTCCCTTCCAAACCCCCCCCTCCTTTCACTTTTTTCATTTTGCAGCATATACCTTGAATTCTTGACTGTGTGCTCACCCTCTATCCCTCTCAAAAGGCAAATATTTTTATTTTTTTCAGTTTTGAATCTACTTTTTAAAAATTAGTTTTATTTGTTTTTGGTATATGTGATACCAAGGACTCGAATCCAGGGCCTCATGCAAGCTAGGCGAGCACTCTACCACTAAGCCACATTCCTAACCCTCAAAGGGGAAATTTTTTTTGAAAGTTATTTTTTTGCAGTCCAGACACACAATTGTGTGTTTAAAAACGGAGGGAGAAAATGCCAGCACACTGTCTAGATAGGAACTTGGACTCTGCTAATACTGGTAGTGAGTACTAGGTAGATACTATAAGCCTAATTACTAAGAGTTGGGAGTATGCACACATCCTGACTCTCTGATCTCAGTTGGGTATTCTCTCTTCTTCCCTCCACATCTGCTTCAGTCCCATAAGCCAGCGTCTATACCGTAAGTATAGTGTGCATGAAGCCCTCGATTCCTCAGTACTGTATACACAGAAAAAGCTAGAACTGGTGCTGTGGCTCTAGTGGTAGAGCACTAGCCTTGAGCCAAAGAAGCTCAGGGACAGTACCCAGGCTCTGAGTTCAAGCCCCAGAACTGGAAGTGAAAAAACAAACAAACAAACAAACTCTCTTTGTCCTTGTTTTGGGGACTGAGTGAGTAGGTGGCGAAGTAGGAATCATTTGTGCTCTGGAATAAGTGAAAGGAGGATTCATGTATGGAAGCAATGGGTGTTATAGGACAGAGAATCTGGAAGGCCCACCATGGGCTACCCAAAGTAAAAGATACTAGTGTGGGGCTGAGAATGTGGCTTAGTGGTAGAGTGCTTGCTTAGCATGCATGAAGCCCTGGATTCCATTCCTCATTATACCACACACAGAAAAAGCCAGAAGTGGTGCTGTGGATCAATGTAGAGTACTACATTGATTTTCTCTTCTTTGGATATATGCCCAATAATGGTAATATATTGGTCATAACAAAACTCTACTTACAGATTTTGAAGAACCTCCAGGCAGATTTCCTTAGTGGCTGCACAAGTTTATGTCACCACCAGCCATAATATGAGGGCTCTTCATCTATCTATAACCATTTGTATTTCTTCTTGTGTGAACTGTCTGTTCCGTTCATTTGCCCATTAATTAACTGAGTTACTGGATCTCTTGCTATTTAATTTTTTGAGTTCAAGCCCCAGGAGTAAGGGGAAAAATAACATGAAAAGAGAACGGCACTGCACTGATGGAACATTCTAGCAAAAATCCTCTTTCTTTGACTCCTGTTAAGTTCTTCCAGCCTGCTTAGCTCTTTTCACATATATAATCAGGAGGCTAAGATCTTAGGATCATGGTTCAAAGCCAGGCTGGGCAGGAATGTCCTTGAAACTCTTATCTCCAATTAACCACCAGAAAATTGGAAGTGGTGCTGAGGCTCAAGTGTTAGAGCGCTAGCCTTGAGCAAAAGAGATCAGGGATAGTGCCTAGGCCCTGAGTTCAAACCCCACAACCTACCAAGAATAAGAAAGGAAAAAAAAGTGTGGCCTTTATGGCATCACTGACAGGGTCAAACTTAATAGAAAGCTTGTGATGAATTAGGCCTTTCTTCCTCCCCTCACTGTTAACCTCTCTAGTATAATCACAGTGTATGTACACTCCCATAGTACTTAGGGCCTCTTGCTTGCTAAGCAGTTACTCTACCACCAATCCATGCCTGTACCCCATAGCATTTTGTGTGTGTGTGTGTGTGTGTGTGTGTGTGTGTGTGTGTTGTGCCAGAAGCTGGCCTTGAACTCAGGGCCTGGGTGCTGTTGCCTAAGCATTTTCAGCTCAAAGCTGAAAGTGCTCTACCACTTTAGCCACATCTCTGCTTATGGTTCTTTGATGGCTAAATTGGAGATAGAGTCTCTTGGACTATCCCTGCTGGCTTCAAACTGAGATCCTCAGATCTCAGCCAGATGTGAGTCATAGGCACCTCACATATATTGCATTCATGACCCCTTAGAGCCTGACTCTTACTAGGTCAAGTTCCTTGGTAGGAAGGCTTAAGGGAAAGGTAGTTGTGGGTAGATAGGGTATAAAAGCAAACTCTTGCTTTTATATCCTAAGTCCAACCAGCAAGGGCTAGAGACAGAGGGTTTCGGAATGAGTAAATGGAGATCTATTTTTGCAAACATGTGAGGTGGGTTACTCTTGCTCTGAGGAAGGAAAAAAGGAAGGCTCTTGGGCTTTACTCTGTGTTACCCAGAGACTTAGATGTTTAGGTTGGAAGAGGAGCCGGGCACCGGTGGCTCATGCTTGTAATCCCAGTTACTTGGGAGGTTGAAGGATCAAGATTTGAAGCCAGTCCAGGCAGGAAAGTCTGTGAGACTCCTATCTACAATAAACGACTCAGAAAAAGCCAGAAGTGGTTCTGTGGCTCAAGTGGTAGAATGCTAGCCTTGAGCCAAAGAAGCTCAGGGCCAGCACCTAGGCCTAGAGATCAAACCCCACAACCAACAACAATAACAAAAATAAAACTTGAACATAAGCACTGGGATACTGAAGCAGTGGATCCAAGAAGCACAGTTAGTGCTAAGTGAGTGTTAGGTGATTAGTGGTTTTCCCCCTTCGATGTGTGGAGCATACAGGGGGGTAAGGTCGGCACAAGGTGATGATTTCTATTCTGCACAGAACAACGCCACATTCCCGCATGCTCCTCAGAAAGACAAGAGATTTAAAACTTACAAAATGTTTACTGATGAACCTCTTCCTCTAGTATTTTCAGACTGGGATTTTCCCAAGTAATGAGAACCTCAGAAAATCAAGCCTCAGCTGAGAAAGGACTGCCCTACGGTACTATTAACTCAATGACACGCAGTCTTCTCCTTTCCCAGTCTTCCCACAAATGCCTTTTCTTCTGTTCCAGTGGAGGCCACACCTTGTCTTTCTTCCCTCATTAGCAATGAACCCAAACCGAATCCGAGTTGATCGGTCTAGCTGTGCTCCATGCCACCTTGACCCTCTTGGTGCTGCACGATTCCTCTCAGCTGTAGACTGTCTCCTTTAATGTTCACTCCTGCTAGCCTGGCCAACGAACAGGATCACCCACAAACGGTCATTTTCACTGCCACAAGTGAGGGAAACAAGAGCTCAGGACAGCACGGGGACATGAGTGCTGGTTATGTGGGAAAGGTGCTTTGGTCAGGGTCTCCCCAATGAAATGCCCCTCCCTTCCCTCCTGCGTTTGTTTTAACCCGTTTTCACCACCCAGTTCCCTAGACTGCCACCTCTGGGATGCAATAGGACTGCCCCCCTCCCCTCACATCCCTAGGAGGGACACACATGAATCCCCAGACCCTAGGCTGTCGACACAGGAGCCCCCAGACCCTGGGATGAAGACACAGAAGGGCTCCTCCAACTAAGTTTTCAGTACCTTGCTGTGTCATCCTGCATGCACATGGGGGCTAATCCATAGGACGGCTCCTGTGTGTGTGTGCAAAGGGTTAAATGGCTTCTGTGGGGGTGCTTGTTCAGGACACAAGGCCCTCCTCCAGAGCCTTTACCACACAGGGGAAGGGAAAAGGCTGCACTGCTCCTGCTGGAATAAAATCATCTGGAAGTATTTTCATCTGAAGCCAGCTTTCAGACACAGAGGCAAAACACACTAACAAAAGTAATCCGGGGCATATGGCATTCCTTTCAGTCATATACATTTCTAATATAAATCCTCTGATCGTTTATAGCCAGCTCTTTGTGTTTATTGTCGCATTTCTCTCATTTCTCTTCACAAAACCAATTCCTGCACAGAGGAAGTGAACTAACCTTATCTCAGCTGTGGTAGGCAGATAGCTGCCTAAATAGTTTGTCATCCCTGTATTCACCCTTCCTTCCCTCCTTCCTTCCTTCCCTCCCTCCCTCCCTCCCTCTCTCCCTCCCTTCTTTCTTTCCTTTCTTTTTCTTTCTTTCTTTCTTTCTTTCTTTCTTTCTTTCTTTCTTTCTTTTGTTCTTTCTTTCTTTCTTTTTCTTGTAAAACTACAGATATACATTGATAATGATAGGGTTGAAGTTTCCATCTGAGGTGGAGAGGCCATTTCCCCGTTACTGCGCCTGCCACTAGGTGGCGTTGCACATCACATTCAGAGTGGGCTGCTCTACCTTGAGTACAAGACATCTTTGCACTCCTCACAGTAAATTCTCTAACTGCATTCTGAATAAATATCCCTACCACCAGTTGCAGCTTTAAAAAAAAATTCACAGCTATCAGACAACTTCTGAAACAGGTCAAATATGAACTCTGGATTGCAGCACTCAAATGACCTGAAGATAATTGTAAATGCTCAGGTTCATGAACAGTCATGAATAATGCAAAAGATTCAAGGTCTGCGTCATGGGAAGAATGAGATTTATTAATTTACTGAATGCAGCATGGCATGAATTGCTAAATTCTGGCTTTACATAGGTGTATAAGCTATATTAATATTCCACTCAGAGACTTTAGAATTGTATTCCCTAGTAGAGATCATAAAGTACAACTATTTTAAGAACAATATTATCAAACTCAAAACTGAGGAATGAAGGTATTATTTTGGCCTAAATTCCTCTGTTTATCTATAAAAGGCATATTTCATAATAATAATTTTATTCTCCTTATTGTAACTTACAATTGAACAGAAACAAACTTTCTCAAAGCTTCAGGCTCTTAAAATTATTAGTAAACAAAGACCAAGGGAGGGTGTCTCTTGCTAACTTGGTGTCTGCTAACTTGGTGGAGAAAGATCTGTCCTCGAGGAAAAGAACTGGATATTATCAAGTTGGATCCAACACTTTGGCTGATAGTAACTGCAATTTCCAATTTTTCAAAATGGTTGTTCCCATAGGAATATGAGGCTCATTTTTTTGTTGTTTGTTCGTATCAAGGAAGTTTGTTTGTTCTGAGAGAAACACACTTCTCTCGGTGATGTGAGCAGCTGGCCTATGTAAAGTTAACCCCTGTTGTCATTAATTGCACAGGCGTTATTTTATTCCCATGACCCCTGCAAAATACAGAGCTGGCACATACTCTTCCCTGGACAATCAACAGATCATTTATTTGCAGGAGACACATATTCTGGCCAGGGTGTTAGTTTTCTTTTCTCTTCTTTCTCTTCCTTCCTCCCCTCTCCCCTCCTTCCTTCCCTTTTTCTTTCTCTTCCTTCCTCCCCTCTCCCCTCCTTCCTTCTTTCCTTCCCTCCCTTCCTTTTCTTTTGTCCTTCCCTCCCTCCCTTCCTTCCTTCCATCCTTCTTTCCTTCCTTCTTTCTTTCCTTCCTTCCTCTCCTTCCCTCTTTCTCCATTTTCTTTCTTCTTTTCTTCTTCCTTACCTAACCCTCTTTCTTTCTTGTGACTGGGATTTAAACTCAAGGCCTTTGCCTTTGCTATGCTCATACTATGCCATTTGAGCCATGTCTCCAGCCCAGCTTTGTACTGGCTATTTTGGAAATGAGTCTCATGGAATTTTCTGCCTGGCCTGGCTTTGAACTGTGATCCTCAGTTCTCAGCCTCCCAAGGGGGGTTGTTTTTAAAGAAGTAGACAGGAAGTCATGATGCTGTGGTAAACTCACCCCTCCTGCAGGTACCTACCGATTTTTATTCAAGGTCTATCTACACATTGCAGTCTTCATCACTGTGAAGGAGTGAGTGCTCACTTACAATTTCAAGGTTCACCAAAAATGCTGCTCTTTAATGCCTGCCTGCTTCATACCATAGCATGTCCATGATTGCTCAGATGCTCCTCTACCACTTGATAACTTTCCTCTTATGAATTCCAACACTTTTTACCCATACTTGTGTAAGAGGGGACACACACACACACACACACACACACACACACACAATGGATTGATTGATCAGCGATTGCTGATATGCTCTCCTGCGGACAAACCCAGAGTTCGGATATGGAGCAAACAAAATGACAGCAATGTTGGCTCAACCTTTACTTGGTGGAGAGTTCAAGCACTCAAATCTCCTGGGAACTAGATGCACGGAGACAATTACTCTCTCTCCCTCCACAGATACTCATGGTGGACTCTTGTTCCAGCCCCTTCATCCCCTCCCGATGGCCTCCCTGCACTGTGCGGACAGAGCCTTGGACTCCAGTGCATGTGACCTTGGATTATATCTGTATTGAACACGTACAACGCATAGGACTTCAGTCCCTAGGACCTTGCATGGGTGGCGAGACTCTGCATCTCTCTTGGCTCGAATTTCATGTCAAATGCTTCATGCAAAAGAGGCTCTCGGAGGGTGGGAAACTGTTCATGAAGGTTCTGCGCAGCTGCTCCCAGCTGCTACAAAATTCTCCTCTCAGGAACTGAAAGTACCTCTGCTTGATTCGCCTCTCCAGTGGCCTCAAGCAGACAAGGCCCCAATCGTTAGAACATAACGTTTTGAATATTGATGGAAGGAAAGAACACTAACTCCAAGCTCAGTGACCTCTGATTTGCTCTGTGCCAGGCCACAAAGCCATGCTAGGGCTGGCCTTCTCTCTGATACTTCCTGGTCTTCACTAAAGCAAAAAAAGTAAAACACAGGAAGGAGGTGTGATCAGCTAAAAGACTGGAACAATGTGGGCTTCCTACTCTATGCCAAATAAGACCGAAATGCTTGTATGTACGTATGGATAGACAGATAGACAGACACATAGTAGGGCCTCTGTATCCACAGCATTTGCATTCATGGAATCAACCAACTATAGGGCATAACAATCTAGAAAAACTCCATCGGAATTAAACATGTATGGACTTCCTTTTCATTATTCCCTAAATGGCTCTGTATAATAAGTATGTACATAGTTGTAGATATTTAAAATATTCCGGATATGATATAAAGTGCACAGAAGGATGTATGTAGGTTATATATGGTGTAATAGGAATATTACACCCATTTTAATGAAAGACTTGAGCATCTAAGGAGGTAGGAATGTACTGGGAGTCCGGGGACAATTCTTCACATTATTTTCAGAGGTTGCATATAAGAATAATATCACATAGTTATATATTATGTATCATTATATATGTTATATATGTTACGTTACATACATATTATATATCGTTATATATTACATGTGTTATTTATATATTCCTTCTAAGATGAGACAGCTATTTATAATATCTTTAAAGGCATTAAATACTTTACCAATTGGTGTGGTTCTGTCTTAGAAGTGAAAATACAGCATACCTTCATTAGTGAAGGTCTGATAGATAGGGAGGCCTCATTAAATTCTGGGCTCACCTGCTCAGAAACCCCAGTCGAGACAATTCAGTCTTGGCTTCCAGTAAAGATCTCAATATTCCAGAGCAACCACAATCACTTCCCCAGTTCCTTTATGAACTCACCACACGCACAATGGAGACAGACTATGCATCACAGCAGATTGCTTTCCCAGGACACACAAGCGGCAGACATTTGTTGCGCTGATATCATTGTCTGCTAAATTAAGTAAGGAGGAATGTTTTTGAAACCCATCAGGGTGAAGTTTCATACCAGGAAACTCCACAGACCTGTCCTCAATTATTAGAACAAATCTGCACACCTAGAGAAATTTGGTGGGGGAATTTGTTGAGGATATTAAAACAGTTTAAACAAGAGGAGCAACAGCCTTTCTCCAAAAGTGTTTTTGAAGAAGAAATTTGTGTCTTATTTTTTATTATACATTTTCTGCAATCAAGGGCTTATTACTCTACTCTCCAGACATCATTTATAAGACATTTCAGTTTCTTTCAAGTGAAGGAAAGGAGTAGAAATATCTTAATCTTAGCAGCAAGCTTTTCTCTGAAACTCTCAAAGAGATTTTCTTCAAACTTCACAGCAACTTTTCTCCCTTTGTACGGACAGTAGGGGGCACTACCACAGCAAACTGTTATGCATTATGGGAAATAGATTCCACTAAGAGTAGAAACAAGAAAAAAAAAAGAAGAAGAAAAGACTAGATACTTGGGGGTTCCTCCCATGTCAACACATCTACAAATATTATACAGATTTTTACCTTTTGTAATCCACATTGGGGTGTGAATATCAGGGTGTGTGTGTGTGTGTGTGTGTGTGTGTGTGTGTGTGTGTGTGTGTGTGTGTGTGTGTGTGTGTTACAAACCTTACATTGTAAATTTTGGGAAACTCAGGAAGATCTAATCAGATCCTCTGTTCTAGAATGTTAGCTAAGTGTAAGTAGCTAAAAATGGACTTAGTAGTTAAGAGACTTTCTGTGTGAGATGTATACACACACACACACAGTTAAATCTTCAGTCTGTTCTGCAAACATCAAACTCTGACTTCAGAGCCAAGATAAAAAAAGAAAAATGTGGGAAAATTTCATTGAATAATCATATAATAATCCAGACCCCATAGGTTGGAGTTTTAAAATAAGAGTTCCCTGTGTAATTGAGTTCAGCTTAAATTTATGCATTCAATTAAAAGAAAAACCAAAACATTGGGAATGGTAAAAACAAAGACATTTTCTCCAACACTTGGAAAATTAGATTCAGCAAACCATGAAGTCTACTGTGCAGTTATTTTTGTAACCATCATAAATTGCTTTATAGAACTCCTCTGCCCGAGTAAACAATCTAAGCAGAGATTTACTTTATAGCATGCATTTAGTTTCCAAAGGACAGAGCGGCCTCAAAGTTTATGGCTCCTTTTCTTTCCTTTTTTTCCCCCTCCCCAACTACTTGTGTTTCCAGTTACCTTGAAACCTTTCTACTCTTAGAGGAGTTTAGAAAGTTCTACAGAAAATATAATCCAGGTTTGCAGATCTACTATAGTCTCAGATACTCATTGCTGGGAGAAGAAGAAACAATTCTACCTTGTGGAAATAAAAGTTTATATGACAAAGTGACAACAAAAGGTTTTAGTACTAAATATGTCACCCTATCTCATGGCATCTCAAGACTCTTTTGGGCTGGGATGGTTCAGCCAGCCCAGTTCACTTAATGTGTTCACTTCTGGTCCTATATAAGGCCAAATACGAGGCAGGCTGCTGTAGATAAGAGTTTTAGGGGTGTTTAAACACTTCTTTCTTCTATCGCTGATGGGGGGTGGGAACAAAGCTGTCTTTGTGCTAAAAAGAAGGACCTGTTGTTTCCAGATTCAACAGGTCATTTTTATAAGAACTTCCCAGAGGATATAACATAAATGACAGAAACACAAGGGGATATTTTAAGTGGCTGATGATTTTAAATGATATATAATCTGTATTAAGGGCAAGTTGTTTGCTTTTCTTTCCAGCAAATGGAAAGTTAACTGTTTTAGAAGTGTTTAATGTTAGAATTGAAATTTTTTAAGGGACTAAACCTTCTCTCATGAGTTGAACTACTATAATTTCAGCTCCTGAAACCAATCTGAGGGGTGTGCTTGACCCCTGGAGTCAATAAACTTGTCAAATCGTGTCCTTTTCTGTTTGGGGGATGAATGGTTAATTTAGTGGGCTCTTGAAGTGTGTATCTAAATCGTGTGTAACTATTCTAATACTGTTTCAGTTAAAATAAGGAGAATGAATATTTTATGAACTAAACTTTTTAAAATGGAAAATTCTAGCCACATGACTTTTCCTTGAACTTGGGAGGAAATTTTTTTTTAAAAAGCTTACTATGTTGTGGCAAAAAAATATAATCTAAACAATAATAGAACTAATGAGTTTACACCAGCCTTGTATGTATTGAAGGTAACCTGATTATGAGAAGATTGGCAACTTTAAGATTTAAATAATATTTACATACGATCTAAATAAGATTTACTGCCTCAACTGTATCCAAAGAGTTTCAGCAGTGTATTCGTCTCTACTTTTCTTTCTTTAAAAAAAAAGTTTGTAAAGTTAGATTATTTGAAGATCTTTAGAAAAGTCTACCAGAGGCAAAATCATTTCTCTCTATAAAGAGCAAGATCACATTTACCAAATTCATTCCTTACCCCCACAAAAGTTGTTACTAGGGAAGCCGTTATTTAAAACACGAAGAACCAAGGGGAGCCCGTACTGGCTGAAACATAGATTATCCAAACTACCTGGGCTCTCAGGAGCTTGACACTTTTACTAAGTCTCTATATTACACTCTACCTAGTACAACTATCTGGCAAAGGGTCAAGGTAAATAAATTCGTGATGCAAACACCATGTGGACCACAGGGAATTGCTCCAGAGATAAAGAGAAGAAGAAGAAGAAGAAGAAGAAGAAAAAATTCCAGCAGACTTTCTGCAGAGTGGCAACTTGGTAAGAAGAAACGGATTTTTTAAATTTTATTTTGGAAAAGACTTTAAAAAACTAGTTCCCCTCTAGCTAAATCCATGGGTACTTTCTCATAGGGGAGGAAAAATAGGTCTGTCTGAAAAAAAGGGACTTTCACGAATTAAAATCCCCAAGACATAAATTTCCCTCCCTCCACCCCCTCTTCCTCCCTCCCTCCCTCTCTCCCTCCTTCCTCTCATCCTCCACTGCCCTCCCTCAATGGAGAATGGCAGCCTCAACTTGGGAACGGTTTGTGGGGACCCTAGGTCTTCCGAAGCGGGGTGGGAGGCATACTGGAGGGGTCCCCAAGGCCTCTCCCAAGTGGGCCTCCCCCCTGCCCCGACCCATTCCCTCAACCCTACACCTCAGCCCGGCGCGCTCGCTCACCGGTACCAAGCGAGGCCCTTGTCGTAGCTGCGATCGAAGAAGTGGGGTTCGGCGCCCACGGCGCGCACGTCGGGGTGCACGCGCAGGAACTCCAGCAGCGCCCGCGTGCCGCCCTTCTTCACGCCGATGATGATGGCCTGCGGCAGCTGCTTGCTGCCTTCGTCCAAGAGTAGGGCCAGGGTTCCCGGCGGGGCCTCGGCCACGCTGCTTCCAGCCCCGGACCCTCCGGGACCCACCACCAGCCCGGGGGTCTCCTCTTCCCAGACCGTCTGGTCGCTGTCGTCGCGCGGGGCCGCAGGCCGGCGCTGCTGCTGCTGCCGCCGCCGCCGCCGCTGCTGCAGTTGCAGGAGGCGTTTTCTGTGCGTCGCCGCGGGCCACACCGCCAGCTCCCGCGGGCCTCCGGCCAGGACCCCGCGATCGGGGTCCCCCGCCTCCTCGCCGCCGCCCGACAAGCCCACGATGGGGCCGGACAGGGTCTGGCCGCGCTCGACCAGGCAGTAGAAGACGTAGAGGGACGTAAGCAGGGAGCAGAGCATGAGCAAGAACTTGCGGAAGATGCGGCGGGACAGCGGCTCGGCCGAGTTGGGGTGCGCGCCGGCGGGGCCCGGAGGGGCCATCCTAGCCGGAGGCGACGGCGGGCAGCGCGCGGGCCATGCTAGGCCGGGACTCCGCCAGGTGCCATCGCATCCCCCCGGCAGGCCCGGTCGCCGGACCGAGGCCACATCGCCCGTGCGTCCCTGTGGCGGTGCCAACTGCCCCGGGAGAGGCAGCGGCCGGGGCGCCTCCGGGGAACCAAGTCCGAAATGGGGAGGGGGGAGTATGGGAAGGGGGAAGGGGAGCTCAGTGCTTAGGAAACCATCGTCTTAGGTTCAGATCCTGCGCCTAAAGGGGCAGCGCTCGGCACCCGGGTCCCTGGGAGTCGCTGCCGTTGGGATCTCGGCGGCGGCGGTGGCGAAGGCGCGCGGCTCGGGCCGGCCCCGCGCAGGCTCTCGCGGTGCGGATCTCCACTCAGCGATCGCGCATCCCCGGCTCCGTCCCGGTGGAGGGGACACGCAGCTCCGGGCGCCTCCACTCGCTGCGTGCGCTCCGGACCGAGGCGAGCGAGAGACCGTGTTTCCCCAACTCCTGCTTGCTCTCGTCTCCTCGCTCGCCGGGGCACCCCCCCGCCCCTCTCCGTCCGGGCTCAGATCTTCTTCTCCACCCAAAGCCAGCTCCCCCGTTCGTCTCTCGGAGTGTCCCAGTGGGACGCAGCAGGCCTGCACCCCTTCTTCGTGCGCACCCGCAGGTTCCAAACTGCACTCGCGGGGTCCCCCCCACCTGTGAGTGACGCGGCGGAGAGCCCAGTTGTCTGGGATGGAGCGGCGGGCGCTCCCCGCCGCCGCCGCCCCCCGCGCGTGGGGCGCACAGGGGCAGCAAAGTTGTCGGTTACGTCAGCGGCCCGGGTCGAACCAGTCCCAGGACGCTCGCCACGGGGCGCGGACCCAGGGCGCAGGGGGGCCGGGCGGGTTGGGATGGAGAGAAGGTGGCGCGAGCGCCCGCCGCGGCCGCCCAATGGCACTGGGAGGGCGGGGGGAGGCTGGGGCGACGCCCCTTCCCCTCTGTTCTCCCGCCCCCCCTCTTCCTCCCTCCGGATCGCTGCTCCCCTTTGGAGCAGAGCGGTGCTTTGCTGTGGCTGCGAGCTTGTCTGACAGTTAAAAGGTGCTGAATCCCCCCCCCCCCCCACACACACACTCGGAACCTGATTTTCACCCCCGGAGCCTCTGGCTAGATTAGAGGTGATCAGACCTCTCCAACTCGGTGCAGCACTTTGCAGGCCGTGATCCCCGTTTCCAGCACCCCAGGGCTCTGCTTCCCTCCCAAGTCTCTTCCACATCCTCTCCTTCCTTTTCCCCTTCCAATCCTCGCTCCCGCTCCCGCATTGCCTTGAACCTCCTCCACCGGATCCCACACCTTCAGAAGTTTCTTTCGGGATAGTTTTCAGCCTTCTCGGTACCCCACGATCCCATCAGGATCAGGGGTGGGGGAGTGCAATGGAATTTTTCCCAGCACCAACTTTGCTTCTTCCTACTCTATGGCGCGCTCTTGAGTCTAACTCTTTCTTCGGTTTCAGTGTGTGTGTGTGTGTGATTTTTTTTCCCTGCTTCTTTTGATTTTTTTTTTCCTCCTTGGATTTATTGAAACTGATCGAAGGTCTCCCAGGACTTCGAAAGGAACAAGTTCTTGGGAAATAAGTCAATAACTAAATCAAAGGCGGGAATTAGTATGGGGGGGGTCTCTTAAATCAGCCCCCAATTCCAAAGCCCAGACTCAGTTTTGTGTGTGTGATGTGTACTTGAATATTGTTTGTACTGGTATATGTCTGTCTGTCTGTGTGTATGTCTGTGTGTGTGTGTGTGTACGCGCGCGCGCGCGCGCGCGCGCTTGCACGCACGCCTGCAATCAGGGGTTAAATGCCTTTTCCATAACCAAGCGGTTTCCTTTTTCTCTGGCCTTCTCTGACCCTATATCCTCTTCCGGTGCTCCCCGGAGAGCAGGTCAGGAAAGGATACCAACTGCCCGGCTAGTTAATGGAGGGAGGCGGCCCGTGGAGCCTGCAGGGGGTGGTTTTTGTTCAAGTCCTATTTGTTCCTTATTGCTGGGCTTCCTTGCTTTCCCCGGGACTCCAGGCAATGTGGGTGGTGGCCTGGCAGCTGCTTCATACCAACTCGGTGCCACAAGCCATGGAGTCTATTTTCTGGGCTCACTGAGGGTGCTCACAAAGGTCCTGGAAATTTTGCTTCCCCAACCTCGTGTCACCACTCCATCTCATCACCTGGATGTTTTGTCTTCACCTTGTGTCTATCTAGCCAAGAAAGCCGAAGTCAGGGAGATCCTTCCTTTTCCTTTCCTTTCCTTTTTTCTTTCGTTCCTTCCTTCCTTTCCCTTCCCTTCCCTTCCCTTTCCTTCCCCTTCCTTCCTTCCTTCCTTCCTTCCTTCCTTCTTTCCTTCCTTCCTTCCTTCCTTCCTTCCTTCCTTTCTCTCTCTCTCTTTCTTTCTTTTCTTTCTTTCTTTTTTTCCCAAACGGAGACTTCTTGGTTTGAATAGAGTTCATGTTACCTGTGCTCTGCTGGATGCTTATTGGCTACTACTATTGGTTTATGGTTACAAACTATCAATCGCACAGGCAACCCAGTCTACATACAACCACTGGTGATGAGCTGTTTTGGTTCTGCTGCTGGAAAGCTCTGCATGTTTACCAGAGTGAGCAAGCAGCAAGTGCTCCCAAGCTTCACAGTTCTCCCTTCCCCACTCCTCAAATGGGATATTGACAAGCCCATGGAAATTTAATGCTGACTTGGCATTGACGGTGTCTCAAAGTTGTTCTGGGGAGGAGGGCTGTAATCCTAGCTACTCAGGAGGCTGAGATCTGCAGATGGAGGTTTGAAGCCAGCCTGGACAGAAAAGTTGGGGAGATTCTCATTTCCAGGTGATAGTGAAAAAAAAAAAAACTAAGGACAGTGCCCAGAACTTGAGTTCAAGCCCAAGTGCACACTTTTGGGCACACACACACACACACACACACATCTTACATGCCCTTGTGATGCTATGAACACCCAGTGGGACCTTTAAGGGGGTGTTTAGCTCCTGTGGGCTCTACTTTCCTGAGAGAATTAAAGCCATCTATGAAATGTGTTAGTCATAGAAGGAGGAAACTTAGTTAGCTCTTCTTCTTCTCTGTCCTAGACTTCACTTGCCCTTCTGATTTCTCAAATGGGATGAAATGTACAGAACCATCCAGAAACCTGCTATCTGGCTTCTCAGTCAGCATCCTGCACCTCATACCACATGACTCCTTATTAGTTAGAATTTACCAAGTCTCTGATAGTAGCAGAAGTAGGTGAAGATGCCTTCATTCTTTTCATTCCAAGTCTTCAGACTCCAGGGTATAGTTTGCAACTGGGTTGGGTCTAGCCTCTTTTTTTTTTTTTCCTGGAGAAATTTCCCATTTCAGTTTGTTGGGTGGAAAACTCACATGCCAAAATTACTGTTACTACAAGCTGACAGTATATTCTGTAGGCAAAGATGAGATTTGCAACAAAAATTAGTTAATTAAGAAGGCTGACCTAATATCCATTTAACATTATATATATATGATATTTATTTCTAAATTTTTAATTTTTATTTGAAAATGCTAAAAATAGAGGGGTTATAGTTACTTAGACCAGGCAAAGAGTACATTTCCTTCCTCTCTCCCAGTTTTTCCCTTCCATCCACTCACAAGTTGTATAGTTCATTTTATTATTATTATTATCTTTAAGTAGTTTTACAAAGAAGTTCCCATTCTACAAAACAGTATATGAATACAAAGTGTCTGACAACATTGTCACCCATCTCTCCTAACCTATCCAGTCTCTCATTTTATTTCTTTAACTGAGATTAGGTGATTACATAATTTCACTTATTTCACAGAATTGTGGAATAATGATACTTAGTTAAAGTTATAAACACACTTTAATCTTCACAAAGCAAATTGTCATTATCATGTTCTATACAGTCTGTGAATTCTATGAGCTTTGACAATTCAAATTACTTTTTCCACATCAGGTGATGCTTACATTTCTTTCCCTTTGCTTAGTGTAGGCTGTTCCCACTTATTCTGTTCCTCCTCCTGGCTTCCATCCATTGCATGCATATGCATATCACATTTCAAATGCTCAATACCACCGAGGGACTAGTGGTTGCCCCACTGGACAGCTTAGAAGGTGATATTATTCTCACAGGAGACGTATATGTCTTGGGTGGTAGTGGTGGTCTCATTAGGAGACAACGCATTCCAATTAGGATAATTCATAGAGTTTATTTACAAAACATGTGCTTTTCAAAAGAGTAGCAAAGAGAAAGCCTAGATATTGTGCAATAGTTCTGGATGAATGGCATTGGAGCAATTACCATCCCTACATCTAAAGAGGTGAGGACCACCCCAGTTAGAATGGCTAAAATCAAGAACTCTAATAACAACAGATGCTGGAGGGGATGTGAACAGAAGGGAACCCTACTGCATTGTTGGCGGGAGTGTAAACTTGTTCAACCACTTTGGAAAGTAGTATGGAGGTTCCTCAAAAGACTCCACATAGAGCTCCCCCTATGACCCAGCAATCCCACTTTGGGGCATTTACTCAAATGTTTACAAACAAGACCACACTAAAGCTACCAGCACAACTATGTTTATTGCAGCACTATTTACTATAGCTAAGATATGGAACCAACCCAGATG
>NW_012267235.1:9104663-9114581 GCF_000151885.1 Dipodomys ordii
AGGGGAGGATGAGAAGGGATGGGAAGGGGAAACAAAGGAGGAGCTACAATGCTTGATAAGAAATGTACTCATTATCTTGCCCATGTAATTGTAACCCCTCTGTACAGTATTTTCACAATAAAAAAATAAATAAAGAGGTGAGGACAAGGAGAGAGAAGCAGCAATGGCATAGATGAGGCCCTTAGGAGATGTCCATTTAGTGGAGAGATGATCAGGCCAAGTCAGCCTCTTCTCCAGTTCACCTGAGATGTAGGAAACAAAGAAATAGCCAACATGAGGCCATAGTTAGATTAGCCTTATACAGTTTGAAGTATCCCAACTTCTGGAGCTGGTGAGACTCAAACCTATGATGAGGAAAGGAGTCACCAGCACTCAGTCAAACAGGCTAGGAATCTTTATTAGCCGTGGTGACTGACCTCCACTATCAAGAGACAGTGAAGACCAGCCCCAAAGTCATATAGCTCAGGGAATATAAAGGCAAAAACCACAGAGGCCCCTCTCAGGTGGTCAGTGGTAATTTTGCAATCAGTAAGAAAGCAAGTCACAGAAGCAGAGCTATAATTATAAATGGCGATTACAGTTTCAATAATCAATCAAGACGAAGTTCTCATCCTTGCTCTTCCCTGTGTTCCCAGTTTTGGGTTTTCTTCTAAACGGAGATCCCATCTTTCAAGTTTGGCCTTATTCTGTTAATCAATAAAAGTTAACTGCAAAGGGTCATGTTCCCCATTTTGGTACATTCGCTGAGCAAACATAATCACCAAAAACAGACAATGAGACATTGGTGGTTAGCCTTGTAGACTATTGGCCTTATTTTTACTTGCTCTGCAATTCTTGGTAAATGCCAAGCCACCGTTTTGCTCCCCTTTCTTATTATTTTTAGGTCCTGGGACTTAATTATCTCAGTTAAATTCTTTCTTCCTTGGTGTAATTAATACTCTATTTGTTTAATTTAACCTGGTCCTAACATAGTTAGGTTAGTATCCATTCATTGCAAGGAGAATCCTATACCTTGTAGTTGTCTTAGTCCATTCTAGGTTGCTATAAGTAAACATCTGAGCCTGCATAATTTATAAAGACTGGGTAATTTATAAAGACAAGAAATTTAGTTCTTACAGTTCTGGAGGCTAGGAAACCCAACCTGCAAGAACCATGAGGTGCTTTTTTTTTCTAGTCAAGAATTCCTACTGCATCCTGAAGCTACTCCTGACAAACCAGCACAGGGGAAGCTCAGGAGAGATGAACAAAGTGGCTTTTATAATAGACACACTCTCAATAACTCACCTCTCCAGTGGTCCCCTATTGCCCCTGAATGAGTTAATCCACTCATCCAGCAGAGTCTTCAAGAGCCAATCACCTGCCAGTTTCCCACTTTGAATAACCTGCTATTGGAGGTTTTGTTTCTACAGTGTGAGTTCTAGGAGGAAAATTTTCAAGCCACTGCATTACAGACGGTGATCTATGATGACAATATTCTGTCATCTGACATCAGATATGCTGAAGGACATCACCTCAATCTTAACTTGCACAGGGCTGTCAGGTGTGGCCACATGAATTCCAGCACTCTCCTGGATTGGTTTGCTCTTGACATGTGTGAGACTCATTCGTCCCATCTGTATGTATTCAGAGGAAGACTAGACATAGGAACCCATTCCAACAAATACCTCTGTTTCATCTTCCTTTCTCCTGATACGAGCACCTAGATTTTCTTTAAGGCAAACACTTCTTAGGTCGTCATGCCACCAGCCTTCAAATTCCTAATAAAGCTAATCTCACCCCTTGGCTTTAAGTGTTAAAATATTTCAGCTTCACATCCAAAGGGTTTGGTTTAGAAAATGCAAGTACATCAAGGGATGCCGGTGTTCAATTCCAGGATGTTGCTGAAATTGCTGATAAGGATGTGTCCATTTCCCTCGACTTGCCAGTCTTGTAGGATATATGTGTCTGAGTCGGAGGCCCTGTTTTCCTCTGTGATAGAGCTCACATAGGGATTCATGGGAGGTGAGCAACAGGAAGGAGAGAAGGCCAGAGAAGGGGAGAGCCCAGCAAACTTTGGGACTCTGGATTCCCATCTCCGTCCAACAACTTTTACTTATAAACCCTGTTGTTGTTATCCATTGTTGTTTTTAGAGTTTACTGGAAGATTCCAGCATCACGTATCTGTCAATTGTATCCAGTTTGCTTTTCTCTCCACCTTATAGGTTTCCTCAGTTTCTTAGACAGGTGTGTACAGCAGTAATCTTATGTTTGTTTGTTTTTAATGTTTCAATTGTTATTTTAAAGGTGATGTACAGAGAGGTAACAGTTCCGGAAGTCAGGGAAAGAGGACATTTCTTTTTGGACAATGTCACCCTTTCCCTTGCTCTCACCCAGTTTTTCCCTCCTATCTCACGCATAAGTTGTACAGTTCATTTTCAACCTAATTGGTGACCTTATTAATGACTCCTGTTATACTGTTTATGCTTGAGCTTGAGACCCTGATCTCACCTAAGACCCTGATCTCATCCCATCTGATGGGATCTGTCCTTCTGTTCCCAGCCTAACATGAATCGAACTATAGCCACTCAGCCTAACTCCTGCAAGCCTAACACAGGTAAAAGTAATTCTGGCATTTTAAGATGCCTTTTATTTACCTTATGAGGGGTTTAGCACATAACTATACTATTTGCTAACCTGTGGGAGCCCTAGCTTGTGAATCCAGTTAATTGTGTTTCCGTGAAGCTTATAAAAAGCTTGATCATTGCTGAATGGAGAACAACCAACTGCTTCTTTGAATTCATTTCAGACACCGGAGTAGTGAGATATCAGAAATCAGATTCAGCCATTTTTGAAACAGAAGGCTTAAAATCTCAAAATTATTGGGCATTGGTGGCTCACATCTGGAACCCTAGCTACTCAGGAGGCTGAGATATGAGGATTGTTGTTCAAAGCCAGCCGGGGCAGAATTATCCCTGAGACTCAAAAAAAAATTATCAGTTGTAGGGCTTGAACTCAGGGGCTGGGTACTGTCTTGAGATGTTTTGTTTAGGAGTCTCCAAATTTTCTTGCCTTGGGCTGGCTTTGAACCATGATCTTCAGATTTTAACCTCATGAGTAGCTAGTATTACAGGCATGGGCCATTAGCACCCATCCACTGAGACTCTTATCTCCAACTAGCTACCAATAAGATGGAAGTAGTTGCTATGGCTCAAGTGTTAGAGGACTAGCTTTGAGCACAAAAGCTCAGGGACAGCTGAACCTTAGCACCAGTACCAAAAAAGAAAAACAAAAAAACCCTCAGATATATTTAGAGTTAAATCAAACATAAAGAGAGAAAATGAGGGTACAAGGTATCTGCAGACCTCAGACTCCAAGTGTCTGATTTCTTTAGTTCTCAGACCTAGAGTTAACCAACAAAGGAGCATTTAAAGAAAATTTACTTGAAGACCATATGCTAGATATAGTCTGGAAAAGTTTCAAAGAGACCACCCAGTGTTGAAACTATAGTCAGAGGCCAGTCATGCAAGCATATAATTCAAAACAACAATAAGTAAGAGGGGGGGACACATAGAAAAAAATTCAAACTACCTTGCAAAGGAAGACATGTAAAACCTTGGAATAGGGGAGATCTAGCAGGTACATGAAAGCAAATGTCAAATTGGTTCTTTGACAGTTGGTCTGGTATATGTGCTGGCTGGTTTTGGCATCTGACTTGATGATCTTGCCTGCTGGTTCCCTACTCTAAATTGACTTGGAGATGTGCCAATGGGACTGGACAGGTGGACTGAGTGGGCAGGAGACAAGTGGTCATGTAAGAATAGTGTCTGGGCCAAGTCACTCTCAGACGTGAGCCTGCACCCTTGTTTACAAGTTCTTTCTTTTCAAAGGACAAACCAGGATTGAACTGAAGTCCCTATGACTATTTCAACCAGTGCAGAAATCACCAACAATTCTTACTTATTTCATGGGGGTGGGGGTTGTCAGAATCGTTTTCTGAGTGTTAGTGATTAAAAATGCATTAGTTGTTAAACTGTGCATTACAGAAAGTGAATTCAAAAACCAGAGACCAATCACCAGAAAATCCCTAAGCTCAATGCCATATCATAGTCAAGATCTTGTAGAAGGAAAATTTTTGCAGAGGGAGAAGTGTAGGTGGGTGGTGCCAGATTGAGAAGCCAACAGAGAATATATTACATGACAACTACGAAGAGTGTTCTTACCATCATAAGTAAGAAATTTGTGGGGGTGGGGGAAAGGGAGGTTTGATTGGAAAAGAAGGCAAGGGCTGATATTTACAGAGAGCAAGCCTTCACTGAGCACCAAGGGCTCTTTCTTTCCCAATGCTGGAAGAGGCCAGAGGGCCTCCAAATAGAACCTTGATCATGGAAAGCATTCTATTAAAACATTTTGCTAAAGCATTCTATTCTACGATGCCCTCAACTTGAGAGACCGTATTCACTCTTGAGTATTCCTGGTAGACATGAGCAGCGTATAAGCACTGAGATGACTTTTCAGAAGAGCCATTAAAAAGTTTGTGTACTAGCCAATGTTTTCTGAGCCTTTTGGACCACAGATTCCCTTTGACACCTCTGTTAGCCTGTAACATGTGTTGTTCTGAAGAAGGTGCCATAAGAAACACAACCCTAAACTCTGTAGGGATTGCTATGTCGGAAATGTCAAAGAATAAATATTTTGTGAACTTGCTGCAGCCTCAGCTGCATACAGTGAGAGCTTAGTTTGGTTTAAGACCAAGTGGAGAATATTACACCAAGTATCTGGGATTTTCTTTGTTCTATTATTTCTCCTGAGGCTCCCCCCCTTCTCAGCTTCTCTCCAGGGGATAGGGCTTTAACTAAAGTCGTGATAAATGGTGATTTTTGTGAATTATTGATTTGGCCAAAAATAATTGAAAGATTGACAATTACATAGTAATCTCATGGGTCTTGCTTTTGTTCTGAGTCAATTCTCTTGGATTCTGTGGTTTTAGGAGAGAAATGGATCTAGGCTTCGAAAAGATTCCACATCAAGAAATGAATTAGCGTTGTAATACGTTGGAGAGATCTTTTAAATAGGTTTTCAAAACTGGCTGGAATAAAAATTAAGCATCAGAAGACATAAGAAGCCTTGATTGGGAAAAGAGACATGTTCAAATAAGTCACGTGTGGTGCTAAAATTGTCCCAATGAGAACGATTGGGTTTATTTTATATGTCTTTGCTCCATTTGCTTTCTGAACGTTGGGGACACAGAGTTCATGGTTAGCTTTGTGTTTCTGGCATGTTGGTACTTTCTTTTAAAAAATATCGTAGGCTTCACATAGTCAAGATTTTTAAAAAATTGAATTAATTATGTTCATGGGCTTCAGAAAAATAGGGGATATATGAGAAGCAAGGGGACTCAGGTGAGTGTCATGCACACACATCCCCCACACCTCTTCAGGAGGCTTGAAAGCATCCTTCCCTATGCTACAGGGAGGGAAGGTAAGTCTGAGGGGAAGATGTTGGGGAAAATGTTGCTGGATGCTGAGCAGGAGCCACTCCTAAGCTACAGATCTAGCAGGGGTTGGCAGAATGACAGAGAAACTATACAGGTCTAAAGGAATCTGACAAGAAACAAGGCGCTGAGCCTTGTTTGTGTTATTACCAACATAGCCTTCAAAATGGAAATTCAGTTCAGTTTCCAAAAAAGTGTTAGACAGTTATCTTTTTGCACAGCTTACTGTCTGGCCTGAGATTTTGTGTTTGCAACACTCTAAAATCAGTTAGTGAATGTGTTTACTAATGATAACATATGTCTGACACGTGTGAAAACATCTCTCACACTTCCTCTTTCCACAAATGGTTTAAAAATTATAGTGCTCTTTTTCTCCTCACAACAGAATAGAATTTTTAATAATATTATTAAACACTTGAAGAATTAATGTTGATTTTTTTCATACACATTGGTTAAAAGTTACAGTTTTGAAGTTTACATGGTTTAATCCCCTAAAGATCTAAACAGTTGATTAAATTGTTAAATGTTCATGAAGCTTTTAAGAATTAAGGTACTTCTAACACGAGAGAGTCTATTTCTTTGGCCAAAATAATTTAATTCCCATTGTTCTCTGGCATACTTATAAAAGGCAAAACAACAACCAGAATCCTAAGAATAAAAACATACAGGAACACAAATGTTCATATTTACTGCAAGTGATTAGACATACTATCCCCTTAGAATGCATTTTGCATATCCTTCTGATGATTGACTTAGAAAAAAGAATAAAATTCTGTAAGCTAGGCCCAATGGCTCATGCCTGTAATCTCAGCTACTCAGGGGGCTAAGACTGGAAAACTTGAATTTTGAGGACAGTATATTCAAAAAGTTTGTAAGACTCCCATCCCTACTCAAAGCTAGGTATTACAGTATATGCCATTCATCTCAGCTACATCAGAAGCATAAATAGTAGGATTGTGGTTCAGATCAACCCAGGAAAGAAGAAAAACAAGTTTAGAAAACTAGAAGAAAAACTATATAAAAAGAACAACTATTAAAAAAAAACAGCAAATGAGCACTGTAATCCTAGCTACTCAAGAGGCTAAAATCCAAGAATTACAGTTCAAAACCAGCACAGGCAGGAAAGTCTGTGAGACTTATTCCCAATTAACTACCAGAAAACTGGAAGTGGCACTGTGGCTCAAAATGGTAGAGTACCATCCTTGAGCAGAAAAACTCAGGAACAGCACCCAGGCCCTGAGTTCAAGCCCCACAACTAGCAAACAAACAAACAGAAAGGAAAAAGCAAAAAGAGCTTGAGCCATAGCTTAAGTGGTAGATCACCTGCCTAGCAAGTACAAGGCCTTGAGTATAAATCCCAGAAACCCCCATTCCAATAAGTATGTGTCTGAGCATAAATATTAACTGGAATTAGAACCATCTTTGAAGGCTCTTACAGTGCATGGGCTTTGGAGAGATGGTCACAGTAAAAACCCATAATATATCTTCAGTGGGTTAGGGCATAAAGTATACATAATAATAAGTGGAGATGGTGGAGACTATTCCATTACCTGCAAAGCTACACACACACACACACACACACACACACAACACACACACACACACACACACTTTTGGAGCACTGTTGGGTAACTGAAAATGAAGTAGTCAGTAGTTACCAAAGGAGAGCTGTAATCTCCTTCCTCTGTGGGGTTTCCATTCCAGCTCAGATAGGCGTTCAGGCTTAACCTTGTTATTTCTCACACTCCCCTCTTTCCGTTCTTTCTCCTCAAAGGCACTGTTTCTATCCATCAGAGATGAAGACCCAAATGGTTTACCCTGATGGCTAGAGAAAGACATTTCCTTGCCTCCTCCAAGCTTCTAATGACATTCTGTGACAGGTCCTGGGCAGATGCATGCATAGCACCAACTTCTGCCATCATGTTCATGTGCTGTCTTCCTCTGCCTCCCCTTTTTTTTTTCTCAGTTGTGGGGCTTGAACTCTGGGCATGGACACTGTCCCTGCACTCTTCAGCTCAAGGCAAGCTCTCTACCACTTGAGCTACAATGCCACTACTGGTTTTCTAGTGGTTAATTGGAGATAAGAGTCTCACGGACTTTCTTGCCCAGGCTGGCTTTGAACCATGATCCTCAGATCTCAGCCTCCTGAGTAGCTAGGATTACAGGTGTGAGCCACCGTTACCCGCTCCCTCTGCCCTTCTACATCTCTGGCTCTTCTCATAGAGAACCAGGGATTAGAATTTGGGCTCCTCCTATCATCCAGTCTGATCTCATTTTAACTTACATCAGAATCTGCAAAGACAGCATTCCACATTAGATTGTCTTCACAGGCCCAAAGGATTCAGACCTGAGCCTATCTTTAGAGGTGACTAACTCAATCCATAATCCACCTTCATCAAATAGCATAATCGCAGCAGCTAATACCTTTAATTTCTTGCTGAACCACACAAAATGTGAAATGCCCTGTCACCACTGTCCTCTCGTGTCCCCTGAAAGTAGGTTTTATTATCCCATTTGACAGATGGGGAAATGGAGACTCAGTGATGAGCAATCACCCCCAAACCTGCACAGCTAGGAAGTGGCAGGCACACAACCCCGTTTCAGTCAAAGCCAGGGATTACTTGAACTAGGGGTGGTGGCATCTCCCTAGTTAAACATCTTCTTAAAAGGTGATTATAATTCAAATATATTTTTTTCAACTCAGTCTTCAGTCCTTTGCTGGGTCTTGCATTTGTAAGACTAATAGAAATGTTTTCTTACATCCCATGAGGAAGAGGAGGAGGAGGAACGGAGGAGAGGAGGAGTATAGTGGTGAGAGAGGGAGAGATGAAGGGGGAAGGGAGAGAGAGACACCAAGAGACAGAGACAGAGAAGGAAGAGACAGAGTGAGACTGTGCCATTTACTTCTCAAGTGACTTTTATTCTGGATGGGAAGGAGCATGTTATCCATCCGATCGCCTCTGGTCTTTAGCAAGCTGCCCTTCCATCTGTTAGAACAGTGTTAGCTGAGGGTACAGAGCCAATACTTAACTTCACTTCTGAGACCCTGGAAGCCCAAGTTCACCTCTTCACCTTCTCATAGCTTCCAGTCTCACTGCCTGAAAACCCTCTGAATACCTCAAATCCCCTAATTAGGTAGAAATATGGCTTTATAAGACCCATTTCACAGGAAGAAATAACATTTTAGACAAAACCATATTGTGGCTTTAAAGGGAAAACACCCTACTTTACTTGAGTATTGTATAATTCTGTTTTTGCAGATAGGGAAACTCGCTCCTGCAATAAATACCCCAAGAAGAAAGGGAAACCCAGGAGATTACTAAGAAAGAAATTCTGAGTAAAGTTTCCTATATCTTAGTCTGTTTTCAGTTACTATAACAGAATGTTGAGGCCAGGAAACTTATGAATGTTTCTTACTGTTGTAGAAGTCAAGGGTGTAGTTCTGCCAACCTCATGTTGCTCACGTGAGAATCTTACATCTTGGCAGCCAGGTGCCAGTGACTCTTGCCTGTAATCCTAGCTACTCAGGAGGCTGAGATAGGAGGATCACCTCAGGTAGGAAAGGCTGTAAGACTCATTTTCAATAAACTATTCAGAAAAAGCTGAAAGTGGCACTGTGGCTCAAGTGGTGTAGTCAGCCTGAGTAAAAGAAGCTCAGGGACAGCACCCAGGCCCTGAATTCAAGCCCCAGGACTGGCACAGAGAGAGAGAGAGAGAGAGAGAGAGACAGAGAGACAGAGACAGAGAGAGAGACAGAGAGAGAGAGAGAGAGAGAAGGGGAGAGAGATTCCTGTGTCATTTACTAAGGTTATTATGTTCTTTTTTCTAATATTGGAGCAAGTTGATAACATATATGTGCCTATGTGTATATGTGTTAGTTGCCATCTTTTTCATGTACTTTAATTAGTTTTATTGCTTTTCAGTAAACAGTTGCCTAATATATAAATAGTTAAAATTGGAGTGGCATAGTGGTAGAATACCAAAGGCAATTAAACTTTAAAATTAGTTTTTTCAAAAAAGTCAAAATCGTTCATGTTTCTTATTACTTGCACTGGTTAGGACAGCCAGAGTAAGGCAAAACAAAGTAATACTAAGATAGTAGATATTCTTCCAGTGGTGCTACTACTGAGGATCCTGCCATAGTTTGGTCTTTTGAGTGTGACATCCATTCGTTTAGTCTACTAATGGAGTATTTTTTTTAAATTTTATTTTTTTTATTATTTTTTTTGTGAACATACTGTACAGAGGGGTTACAATTACATGGGCAGGATAATGCATACATTTCTTATCAAACATTGCAGCCTCCTCCTTTGTTAACCCTTCCCATCCCTTCCTATCCTCCCCCCCAACCCCCAACCAATCCTCCCCCCCCCACCAACTTTGTAAAGCTCGTTTTCGACATGACAACTTGTACTTCTCATTGTTGCAACAGGTCCACCTGTATCCTT
>NW_012267235.1:9118826-9124843 GCF_000151885.1 Dipodomys ordii
ATGCAAGGCAAGCGCTTTACCACTGAGCCAACTTCCCAGCCCTGGGTTGAAACTTTCTAAGATTCAGAATTAGAATAAATCAGAGAAAGGATGGATAAATGGGATTGCATCAAACTGAAGAGCTTCTGTATGGCAAAGGACACAGCTAGCAAGATAAATAGAAAGCCCACAGAATGGGAGAAAAATTTTACTAGCTATGCATCAGACAAGGGCCTCATACCTAAAATAAACTTAGAGCTCATAAAAATTGAGCACAACCATACTCATTGCAGCATTGTTTTCTCTAGCCAAGATATGGAATTAACCCAGAAGGGCTTCAGCAGACAAATGGAAATGTGGTATATAAACACAATGGAATTCTGTGCTTCCATCAGAAAGAATAATATTGTACCATTTGTAAGGAAATGGAGGGACTTGGAAAAAATTATATTAAGCCAACTAAGTCAGAGCCAAAGAAACGTAGGTTATATGATTTCCTTCATTTGTAGTAATAAGAATATGCCTATAAGCCTACAAGGAAATACACTGAATGGTAAAAGACAAAAAAAATACACTTGGGCATGATAAATTCTATAGGACTCAAGACATTCATACAGCATAACATTCCTTTATTAAAGGTTGCTCATGTCATGCCTAATTTATTTTGATCAGAAGAGCAACTGAGAGATACAGTTATCATTTCCAATTTTCCAATTTGATGATTGTTTTTGCTAGTAACTTTATTGGTTCCTTTATTCTTTCTTCGGATGCCTCTTATTGTGCAGCTCTAGGATCTTGAGCAAGAAGAGAGAGTGTATTTATTTTCCTTTAAAAAAAATTCAATGATGGAAGTGTTTAGGGTTGTAAGTTTTTTTTTTAATCTATGTAGAACTTTGTCCACCTCTTACAGTGTTCTTTGTGCTGTGTGTATCCAGCTAACACTAATGAGTGACTTGCTGTGTGCTAACGTCTACTATCTACCAACCCATTCTAGCATTGCAACAACCCTAAAAGGTAGGCACATTTGTCTCATTTTCAAATGAAGGGACGGAGGTTCCTCTTTGAGGAGCCAGCAAATCCCCATGAGAATCACAGATCTAGGGTGTCTAGAGGAACAAGTAGACATGTGGCCAAGGAGTAGCTATACCTTGGTCACAATTCAAGACTAGGCAACTGACCCCAAACCAGTCAACTGGAGTCCTCCAAGAAAATGTGCTGGAAGTTGCAGGGAGAAAGCAAACACACACAAAAAAATGAAAAACCTCTTTCCCATGAAATTGTTATCTCTAAAATGAAACGAAAGCAGGAAGTTTCTTGCTTCATTCTGGGTAGGGCTATTCTGAGATCAAAGACAAACACAGGAGTACCTGTGGTGATTTAAAGGAAAAATGAGACAAGATTGTAATGAGGTCATCTGAACACCGACAACCAAATGTACTTAAACCAGAATCATCACCTGGATTCCTTGGTCGTATAGTATTCTCTTTCTGGATCTGGTAAGTTGAAGTGATTTCTATCTATTAGAATCTAAACAGTTGTTAGAGAGTTAAATATCTAGATCACATAACTATTAGTAGTAAAAAATACATGCACAGGCGATCTATTACCAGAGCTTCTACTCACAAATATTAAGCTCTATGGCCTTTATTCATTATTAATTTATTCATTAATTCATTGAACATATATGGAAAAGATAAAGAGTACATGGTTTAGATCTCAAAAGTTAGGAAAGGGAATATAAAGATGCTTTAGCTATGATGGAATTTGAAATGAGAGTAATGTGACATGACTTACTTTTATGAAAGGCTGTTCCAAGTTGTATGGTAAATAAAGTCAATGGGGCAGTGGAAGGAGCAGATACACCAGAACAGAGATTGGAGTGGTGTTCCCCAGGAGAAGCCTTGATCTCTTGCATGGGGTGCTGCTGTTGAAGGTCTGATAAGCAAGGGTCCTCAAGATGGATTCTGGAAGAAGAGCCAATAGATCTGCTGACAGAAGGCAAGGGGAGTTGTCAAGGGTGTCAACTCAGATAATGCTGGTGCCATTCACATGACTATACAGGGAAACAAAGACAGCTCACAATGACTAATGTGTGAATGACCTGGAGTAGAGTAGCCCCAGTACAGAAGCAAAAAGTCAGACTTTTTGGTCATGTTAAGTATGAGATGCTTAGCAGACTTTATGGAGATGTCAGAGAGATGTTAAATCTGGTCATCAGTGGAGAAATCAGAGTTAAAGATACAACTGTGGAGCTGCCATGGTTACTGAATGTATTTAAAGCTGTGGGAATAAACTGAACCTTGTCTTGAGGAGAGAGTATAAAACAGTGTCACAGAAGAGTGACTAGCTCTGAGATGGAAGATCAGAGCAAGAACTGTCTTGTTTGATTAGTGAGATATTGGAATATATGGGATATATATTGTCTATATAAATTGCTCATCTGTGGCATATTTGTTTCCTGATGGATGGAAATAATAGAGAGGAAGGTAAGTCCAGGTAACTTTTGAGGAAGGCTTAGCAATAAAGGAGAGCAGAGCAATGGATTGGAGACTGGAGAGGACGATGGGAAAGATTTGTATTTCTATGACATATATTCTATGTGATATGCTATGATGAGAACGAGTCTGTAAGGGAGAGAAAGTATGAGGTAGGTGAGTCGTGAGGGAGTCTTGTTCCCAGGTGGAGAAAACGGACAGGTGCAGGAGTTCAGGCAGAGTATCTAAGTCTAGATATTCTCTGGGAGAGTTGCACATTTGGTGGTGTGAGGATTAAATCCAAAATATTTCCAGATTGGACCACCGGCCTCTTCCTGTTGTTACAGCTGGCTCACTCAGGTAATCTCATTTCAGCCTCCCAAGAGGGCTTCCTGTGCACTTTTCACTTAGCCATTTGACATTGTTCATTTCTGTTTTCCCAGGACAGAAGCAGAGAGTTGGTGCAGGAGAAGGAGGAGAGATGGTGTGAAATTGTGTTTCCTACAGGCAAGAGGGTAAATTTGCTAGGAAATGCAGTGCGGACAGCCCACTTGGCATTTGTGGTCATGAACTCAAAATACAAGTCAGCACAGGTGCATTTTCTTGAGTCTTACTGAGATGTCTGACTGCATGCTGAAACAGATCAAGATGTGGGATTCATCAAAGAGGAATTTAAAAAAGCACTGTGAAGTAAAGAAGAAAAGGGAATTTAAAGAGGATGGATACAAAATGGAAATTGTATGAAAGTCCATGGAATCTAAACAGGGTAGGAAAATAATCCATAACAGTGGAAAATGGGAAATGAATATATACATGATAAGTGACATAAAAAATAGGAAGTGATGGTTTCAGGCTATTGGAATTGGTATGATTCTAGGTAATGAGAAGATCTAAGACAATAGTTTATAGGTGTCTGACCTTGGCCTACAGTGTACAATATTGTAGCTCAGTACACGTATACAAACACGTATTTCACATATACATCATTGGTAAAGTTTTGCAATCCATACTTGGTATTGAAATGCAGTAAGATGGTGCTGGAAAAATTCTGGTCTTTTAGAGTGCCATCTGTTTTATAAAAAGTTGTGGTTGCGTCTCCCACGTTCAATTCACATCACAGACATGGTATGGTTTATAGTTTGGGAAGCACTGGTGCTGGGTGTAACTGTAAAATTAGGTGGAAGGGATGGTGGGAATGAGAATCTCAAGCAATAGGAAAACTACAGTTTGGAATAAGTCATCGACATGGATGTGGAGGTCAACCATAATTGATGATGGATTGATCATTTTTTTCTTTTTCTTTTTTTCTTGTGCTGGGCCTAGGGCTTATACTCAGATGGACACTGTCCCTGAACTTTTTTGCTCAAGGCTAGTGCTCTCACACTTGAGGCACATCTGCTTCCTGCTTTTTGGTGGTTTGTAGGAGATAAGAGTATCATAGACTTTCCTACTAGGACTAGCTTCAAAACATTGTTCTCAGATCTCACTTCCTGAGTAGCTAGAATTAGTCGTGAGCCACTGGTGCCTGACAGGTTATCGTTTTATAATTTAGGCTGTAGCCCCAGTCATGCTCACACTTTGTTGTTTAAATGGAAAAATCATATAGAGCACTCTTGAGGCATAATTAACACACATATTTAAATTACAAAATTGTCTAAAATGATTTAACATGTAGATCTCATCATACTTAAAATCAAGATACTAAATATATTCATTACCAATTTCTCACACCTTCCTGAATTTTCTCCCAATAGGGTGATCTATTTTGTGACCTCTATCTATAGCCTTGACTTCTTTCAACAAAGCGATTTTGAGAGTGACCTTCATCGATGTTGTCGTAAATGTCAACAGTTTGATGTTTTTATTGTTGAGTATTACTCTATTATATAGATGTACTACAGTCTATTGTTTTATCTTTACCCGCTCACTTGTTAGGGACATAGGTTATTTCCAGTTGTGAAAAATAAGATGCTATTCTGGCACCAGTGACTCACAATTACTACTAAGGAGGCTGAAGAATGAGGGTCAAAGTTACCAGCCTAAGCAGACAAATTCTGAAGATTCTTACCTCCAAATAACCAGTAAAAAGCTGGAAGTGGAGGTGTGGCTCAAGTAGTAAAACATCAACCTTGAGTGGGAAAAGTTAAGCAAGAGAATGAGGTACTAGCACACATGCACACAAATAAATGTTGCTGAGAGCATTTGTACATAAGACTTTTTTTTTTGCTTGTCCTAGGGCTTGAACTCTGGGCCTGGGTGCTGTCCTTGAGCTTCTTTTGCTCAAGACAAGCACTCTACCACTTGAGCCACAGCACCACTTCCTGCTTTTCAGAGTAGCTTATTGGAGATAAGAGTCTCATAGAGTTTCCTGCCTGGGCTGACTTCCAAGTGCAATCTTCAGATCTCAGCCCCCTGAGTAGCTAGGATTACAGGGGTAAGCCACCAGCTCCATAAGACTTTTAATGTATATGTGCTTACATATCTCCTGGTAACTATTAAAAGATTTTTTTGTGATGGTTTTTGTTTAACTTGTATTATCTATTGCAAACATAAATGAATACCCAAAGAAGAACCAGTACCCACATGAGCTGATTTTCTTCCTAGATTGTGTTTACCAACATTGGAATCTTTATAATTACATCTGCAACTATATGCATCTATAAATGAGAGTTTAATGTGCTCCTTTCCAATGCCACAGATAAATATTTGCCTACCATCTGCAATTAAAATCCACACAATTCCAAATTGAATACCTTAGGAATTCTATTTTAAAAGGCCTAACTGCCTCTAAGGAAGGGAGTTAGTACTTTTCTTTCCGCATGTTTGTAATTAATACTTTAGTGCTTCATTTCTTAGTATGGTAAACTCTGTGATTTATACACGCTGGGCTGAGTTTGATCCAAGTGTGAACTCTGATTTGAAAAGATGAGGAAAATGTCAAGCTATTAGTCAATAATTAGCAAGGATACATTCTAATTGCACACATTTCCAGGGAAGGACAGCATAGCAGTTGTTCTTCAAATATTATTCTGACTTAGAAATGAATACAATAAAGATACTGACCCAACCCACAGGGTTGCTAACTTGTAAATCTAAGGTAAAGAGTCACATCTGTGTGCTCACTTGTGTTCAAATCATAGTCTGATTATGCAGCACCCGTAAGACTCTAAGCCTCCATATCTCCAACACAGACACGATAACACTAACATCTCAGAAGGCTGCGGCCCATAAAAATAATTTACGCTGGGCACTTTAAGAGGAGAACACATTTAAAATTAGAATCTCTTCTATGTGTTTTCCAGCATTGCTGTCTCCTTTCCCCAGCCCTCATTACCTCTTGGTGAGCACAGTAGAGATGGAGGAAGTTAAGAAACGGTTAGAAAATGAAAACTTTAAAATCTTGAAAAAAGAAATCAACACAGAACTTAAAAAAATGGCAAAACCTCCCATGCTCCTGGATTGGAAAGATTAACATCGTGAAAATGGCAATACTTCCCAAGGCTATCTACAAATTCAATGCGATACCTATCAAACTTCCAACCTCATTCTTCAAGGAAATAGAAG
>NW_012267235.1:9126388-9147455 GCF_000151885.1 Dipodomys ordii
GGGGAGGGGGGAGGCTGGGAAGGGATGTGAAGGGTAAACAAAGGAGGAGGCTGCAATGTTTGATAAGAAATGTATGCATTATCCTGCCCATGTAATTGTAACCCCTCTGTACAGTATGTTCACAAAGAAAATAAAATTAAATTTAAAAAAAAGAAACGGTTAGAAATCCTTCTGTTTAATTCTTTTGGTACCTGTGACAATGCAGTCAGTAATCCCCTGAAAGCAATGCTAGATGTTTGTGTTTAGTCTGGAATCTGTCTGTGACCATCACTAACTATACTTGCATGGGTCCCACACTCATTAATGCTTAGAAATCAAAGCAGAGAGAAGATCAAGAAAAATCAAAGCCTAGTGTGTGCTCCTGAGGCCTATTTGTAGCCTACTTCATCATTGGCAATGGTTGAACCTTAGGAAAAAGGGCAAGGGAATATTTGGTGCCTGTGAGAAACCTTCAGGACTGTAATCCTTGTGAAAGGGTTAGAAAATCCTTCTAATTCAGAAGATGAAAACACTTTAAAAACTGAGGAGTTTCCTTTGATTCAAGATGGTATATCATGTCAATAATCATCATCATGATAATTCTTTGTGTTCAGTTAGCAAACATTTAAGAAAATACAGGAGCGTGCTATGGAGCCCACACTACTCTTCAACTCTCCATCCTCGTGTCTCAGTCACGCAAGTGTTGGAATTACAATTGTGATGCACAAGGCCCATCCTAACAAATATTAATCCCATGTCTTAACACATGAAAAGTATTGAGGGTTTAGAACACTGGGGCCAATTCTATCTCTCACTAATGAAGGAATCTATAGAAGAATATGAAATCAGACATGAAATAAATAATCCCCAATATCCAATAAGTGCTATGATAAAGAAAATAAACCAATATGGACAAGTAATATGAGCAAGCAAGAAATGGAAAAGAAGAAAACCATGTAAGATAGAGTGATCAGGGAAGAATGTTCTATTGAATGGGTACTATTTCACACATTTAGTCATTCACACCACATGTATTAGCTTTTCCATACACAACTTCTCATGACATTATCCCCAAATTGTAGAATGTAAAACTGAAGATTATACATTTAAAATCCGGTACGCAACATCATCCATCTAGAAAATGGCAGAAATGGATAATTTCTAATATTGTATAGCTCCAAACCAGGTCTGCACAATTCCTTCCCCATGCAGTCATATCATTTTTCACCCTTCTACATGAATTAATTTTCAGCCACTACTTACTGAACTTGTGGTAGATAGTATCTCAATGCTGGCTGTTTAGCTGTTTGAACTCTAAACTTTCCAACCCTGCTCTAGGATCTTAGAAATGTTGGACCATGTTCAAAAAGTTGAGCATCTTGGATCTATCTATCTGAGATTTTCCCATTCTTGGGTACTTGTGGTGGTCCAAGGATCAAAGATCTGCTTAAGAAGACTCTTTAGGGGTTGGGAAGGTGGCTCAGTGGTAGAGTGCTTGCCTTGCATACATGAAGCCCTGGGTTTGATTCCTCAGTACCACATAATTAGAAAAAGCTGGAAGTGGCACTGTGGCTCAAGTGGTAGAGTACTAGCCTTCAGCAAAAGACGTTCAGAGACAGGGCCCAGGCCCCTCTGGGGATTCACATCTGTCATCTCAGGAGAATCTCAACTTTGAGGCCAGCCTGGGCTTCATAGTGAAACCTTATCTTACCACACAAATAAAAAGGTTTTTTGGCAAGTTCTCTTTCTCAGTTTGGACCATCAGCAAGACTTCTCAGGGAAGCAAGCACTTGCTAATAGCCTAGGCCTTCTGGTGCATTGCTTGCCAGGTGTTCTGTTCCAATGCTTGGATCAAGTAGCAATTAGAATTGAAGCACACTGTCATCATTTATACAATTCTGAGCTGTTGAAGTTTAACTCCATTCAATTTACATCGCTAGACCGACATATTGAAAGATTACCAAGAAAAGGAAAATGGGGATAAATTGCACTTTTATGCACACTTGAATCATGGTTGAGTCATAATCTAACACTTAATCACTAACAGAAGACACCCAATCCAATAAAATTATCATTTTTTAAAAAAATGCTTGGAACTTTTAGCGGATGTAGTTCTCATCATATACTCCTTGCAGAAATAAATGTGGATGTTCAGACTCTCCTGAGTTTATGACAATGGAGTAACATTCCAATAAACCACTGTAAGTCAAAAAACATGCCAAGTGAAAATGTGTACCACCATGACTTGACTACTGGACAATCCAATCAGTCACACAGTACACTCAAAATGTTGAATTCAACGTTTGTCCTATAAAATTAAGAAGAGTAAGGGGAGAGGTGGGTGGGGAAAGGATGGGTAAGAATATTGAAAGTGGTGAAATTGTTCAAGATGCATTGTATTCATAAACTGCTTTGTTAAACGCTTTGTGCAACTACTTAAAGACAATAATAAGATATCTGTCAAAAAATAGTATCACTTTTCCAGCTAAGTGGTAGGTGTGAAATAGAGGCTTACAGAAGAGGAGACCTACCATGACTAAAGAATTTTGGACCACTTATTGTTAACCTGAAAATAAAACCAAAGTGCAGTTTCTATTGGATGGGTATTGCTTTTTTATCATAGCAAAGTGAAAAAATGACAAACCACAGTAAATCAGGGGTTATCGATATCTAACCTAACATCCTTTTACAAATAAGGAACTAAGGGGTTTAAAGCAGCTATCACTTATAGACAGATGTAGTGTTTTCACACATAGGAAGTCTGAACCTTCATGAATAACTCTACAAGGTAATTTTCCCATATTAAGATGAAGAGACTGAGGTATAAAATGGAAGTGGCCAGGATTTGAACCCCATAGGAAGGCTCATGCCCTGAGCACTACAGACTTTTCTGCACTTCTGTGACAAACCTGCAAATGTTGGAGATTCTCAGCTTGGGAAGCTATCTGTCTTCCCACTTTTCCTCTTTTTCCATTCGCTCTAGACTTCCTTGCAGGTGCCCCTCTCCAAATGAATGAATTAGAAAGGCACTTAATGAATAATTGCTTTTCAAATTTAAGCATCTTTTGTCTCTTGTGATTCCTTTTCCTGTATTTGTTGGAGGGAAAATATATTTTTAAATTAATGCACCAACTACTTTTAAAAAAGAATAGGGCAGCAGGGTGCCAGGGGCAACAAGATTGTAATCCTAGCTACTTAGGAAATAGATCTGAGGATCATGGTTTGAAGTCAGCACAGACAGAAAAAGTTCATGAAACTCTTATCTCCAATTATCCACCAGAGCTGTGGCTCAAGTGGTAGAGTGCTAGCCCTAACTACAAAAACTTAGGGACAGCACCTAGGCCCCAGGAGATATGTGCAAACATGTACACACACACACACACACACACGCATACACACACAGACACAGAGAAAGATTAGGACAAATCCTTTTTTTTTCATCTTAAAGAGAAAAAAATCATGTAAATCTATTTTTTTCCTTTAGCGTTCCATGATTACTTATTCATTTATTTTTTATTGTGAAAATACTGTACAGAGGGGTTACAATTACATGGGCAAGATAATGAGTACATTTCTTACCAAGCATTGTAGCCTCCTCCTTTGTTTCCCCTTCCCATCCTCCCTCTGTCCCCCCATCCAATCCTCCTCCCCCCCCAAAGTTGTAAAATTCGTTTTCGACATAACAACTTGTACATCTCATTGTTGCAATGGGTCCACCTGTATCCCAATTTAAACGATTTTTTTCCCTTCCCCTCCACAAATTATACCCACATCAAATACAGTGAAAGCAGGGGTTATACCATGGGGGAGGGACATACAAAGAAACAAAGAAATAATCTTATAAATGTGTTAGAAACAATCGCATGAAAGAAAAAAACATTGAATACATATCTTAGGGTTCATTTCCCTAACATCAACTTATCTGACCTTTTCTGCTTGTCTCAGACATATACTAGTTATTGCAAATAAGGGAAACCATGGGACCTATGTTTCTTTGGGCCTGGCTTACTTCACTTAAAATAATTTTTTCCAAGTCTTTCCATTTCCTAACAAATGGGGCAATGTCATTCTTTCTAATGGAGGCATAGAATTCCATTGTGTATATATACCACATTTTCTTGATCCATTCATCTATTGAGGGGCATCTGGGTTGGTTCCATATCTTAGCTATGGTAAATAAGGCTGCAATAAACATAGTTGTGCTGGTAGCTTTAGTGTGGTCTTGTTTGTGAACATTTGGGTAAATGCCCAAAAGTGGGATTGCTGGGTCATAGGGGAGCTCTATGTGGAGTCTTTTGAGGAACCTCCATACTGCTTTCCAAAGTGGTTGAACAAGTTTACACTCCCACCAACAATGCAGCAAGGTTCCCTTCTGTCCACATCCCCTCCAGCATCTGTTGTTCTTAGAGTTCTTGATTTTTGCCGTTCTAACTGGGGTGAGGTGATATCTCAATGTTGTTTTGATTTGCATTTCTTTTATGGCTAGGGATGTTGAGCATTTCTTCATGTGTCTATTGGCCATCCTTCTTTCTTTTTCAGAGAAGTTTCTCTTTAAGTCTTTAGCCCACTTATTTATTGGACAGTTGTTTCTTTGAGGATTTGTTGTTGGGGGATTTAATTTTTTGAGTTCCAAGTATACTTTAGATATGGACCCTTGTCCATTGTATGGTTAGTGAAGATCTTCTCTCAATCCGTGGGCTTTCTATTGATCTTGCTAGCTATGTCATTTGCCATGCAGAAGCTCTGCAATTTCATGCAATCCTATTTGTCCAACCTTTCTTTGACTTGTTGTATTTCTGGGTCTCTATTAAGAAAATTTCAGCTTGTGCCAAGGAGACCTAGGGTTTCTCCTATTCCATTCTGTAATATTTTCATGGTGTCTGCTTTGACTTTGAGGTCTTTGATCCATTTGGAGTTGATTCTGGTGCAGGGTGATATATAAGGATCTAGCTTTATTTTTCTACAAGTAGTTAACCAATTTTTCAGCACCATTTACTGAAGAGACTGTCTTTTTTCCATTCTATCTTTTTAGCTCCCTTATCAAAGATTAGATGGCTATAGGTCTGTAGGTTCATTTCTGGGTTTTCAATTCTATTCCATTGGTCCTGAGGTCTGTTCTTGTTCCAGTACCAAGCTGTTTTGATTATTATGGCTTTATAGTAGAGTCTGAAATTTGGTATTGATATTCTTCCAGCACTGTTCTTTCTGTTGAGGATAGTTTTTGCTATTCAGAGTCTTTTATTGTTCCATATGAATTTTTGGATTGCCTCTTGTATTTCCTTGAAGAATGAGGTTGGAATATTGATAGGTATCGCGTTGAATTTGTAGATAGCCTTGGGAAGCATTGCCATTTTCACGATGTTGATCTTTCCAATCCAGGAGCATGGGAGTTTTTTGTTTTTTGTTTTTGCCACTTTCTAAGTTGTGTTTTGATTTCCTTTTTAGGACAAATTCTTATGGAGACAAATATAAAGAAGAATTTTACATCTATCAAGAATTCAAGGTTTATCCTATAAAATTAAGAAGAGTAGGGGAAGATGTTGGTAGGGAAGGGATAGATAAGAATGTTGAACAAGAAAAACCACAAAATCCTAAAGTATTAATTGAACAAGAGAAAAGGGGGAAAGGTATATTATTGTATCCCTGTGAACACTTCTTGGAAATAGATACTTTAAAATTTGAAGTGTTAAATACTATGAAAGCATTGAAATATATGAATTAATTAGGCCAGTGCTACAATCTAGGACAAGATTCCCAGAGGGTGCCTGAAACTTCAGATGGGACTATACCCCATCTGTGAATGTAAATAACTTCTCATTGTACCATATCTATCTGCCTTTCTTGTAATGACCGAGGATGAGGCTTCTCTCGGCATACATACTTGCCTGCATCTCTACTCTTGGGCCTGGGTGCTGTTATTCAGGTAAGAATTGGCCAATTGGACACAATACTGCCATACTGTGACAGTTAACCTAATAAACAAGATGACTACTAAGTGACTCATGGGTGAGTAGCATTTACTGCATGGATGCACTGAATAAAGGAATGCTTCATGTCCTCACGATCAGCATGGTACAAGAGTTAGTCACAGCAGCTCCTCACACAAACAAAGCAGCAAAAACTTATGAATTGATCATTTCTAGAACTTTCCATTGAATAGTTGAAAACTGAGGTTGAACCTTGGTAGCTAAAAGTCCTGAAAAGGGAAACCCCAGGTAAGGATAACTACTGGAGTCTATGCTCACTATAATGATTGAGATATGGAAAAAAATTAGTGCAACCAGAGAAAATGACTAGTGAAATTGGCAGCCTAAGTCGAAATAGATGAAGCTACTATTTCGACTTAGGCTGCTTGTCACCACCTACCTTCTGATGAATCAGCGCAATTCTTATCTCCTCTGAGAAGCTCCCAGAAGGGTAGTGTTTACAGGGACTTGGGGAGTTGTTGAAAGGAGTAATTCGCAGTTAGGTTTTTCAGCCTCTTTTAATATGAAAACATAAAATAGAAAAGCTCCTGGCTGTATTTTCCATTGTCCATCAAAGAATTGGGGAAGAATTGGGATGTATCCATGAATGCCACTTTTGACATAGCCAAAATCTTGACAGCAGAATAATCTCCCATACTATTTGAATGTTCTGGATAATAAGTATATCCTTTAATCAATACTAACAAGAGTAATATTTGATAAGTATGTCCCTCCCAGGGGGTGTATTAGACATGTCAGCTCAATTACTCTTTCACCATTTCAAGTGATGAATAGGTTAATATCTCCTTTAAATATATGGAAAAAGGGAATTTAAATTTGTTTTTTTTTCCTACCCAGTTATTCTTTATGTGACAGAACTCTTTTTCACTTTTCCCATATTTATTATTTATGAGGTCATTGAAATTGTAATTGAACATACAAAGTTCGAAGGAATACAAAAAATCAGCCCTGTTGGAAATCAAATAACATTCCTAGGTCTGACTGAATAAAGAGAAGAAATTCAAGGATGTCAAACATCGTGAGAAATAAAAATTTCAAGATAGCACCCTTTATTATAAAGTGAATTTGATGAACTTTCAATAAAAGAGAAAATAAAACAAAATACACATTGGTTCATTGAAATGAGACAAACATGGAATGGAAATGGAGGGGGAAAGACTGTCAGATAAACAAATCAAAAGAGAAGATTGATGGTATCACAAAAAGTGGTAAGTTTACCAACTGATTACAGTATGAACAATATTTATCTCCAAAAGATAAAATTAGGAAATGAAGAGTAACTTACAAAAACTATACATTATCCTAGGATGGCAGGAAAGAGAAATGTTAGTTTAAAAAAATGATGACAAAAATGGAGAACAAAGAAATACTGAGCATGCAAATCAATGTTTGGTGTTCCTGAGTTCTGTTCCAGAACAAATGTAACAAAAACAAGAATCCATTTAAACTCCAGGAAAACTTGCTTGAGTTGAACAGAGCAAAATTAACACATAAAATCTTCACATTACAAGAAGTAGACATACAGAAGCCAATATTAATAAGCAGAAGGTACTCACAAACATCAGGTAGAAAGGAAAAGCTGCTTAAATAGGATGAAAAGTCAGTTTAATTATTTTTCAGACTGGTCATTGCACTGTTTTCCCAGGCTGGTTTTGGACCTTTATCCCCCTGCATCTACCTTTCAAGTAGCAAGGATTACAGGCATGTGCTACCACACCCAGCTTGTTTGTGAGATAGTCTTGCTAACTTGTGTCCAGGCTGGCTACAAGCCAAAATTCTTTGGGTAGCTGGGATAACAGGTTACTGCTACCATGTCTAGCCACAAAAGACTGAATGAACTTTTGCCAGGAATGGTGTTTCATCCTGTAGTCTTAGCTACTTGGGAAGTCGAAACAGGAAGACTGTAGTTTGAGAAAGAAAAGAAGCACCAGAGAACACAAATTAAAATGCTTAAGGTTGAATCAAACATAGCAGTTACATCTTAATATAAAAGAAACATGCTCATTTATTCATAAATATATACAATGTGGTAAAAAAAACCCTAATCTATCATTGAACTATCATCTATTCTATACCCTATTAACCAATATACATTTATAGAAATGAGCAAATTATAAAAAAATCTCAATATTTTCACAAAAGCATGAATTTAATAAATCTTATTTTCTGGCTATAATGTAGTAAGGCAATGAATACTAAAAATGATTAACTTCATAAATGGTGAACTTCACTGGACAAAGACCAAGCTAAGTTATAGAATTAACAATGGATGGCCATTTTTGTTTATTTTATACTTTCAGGACTTTAAGTACGCCCCCAGGGAACACGAGCTGGGGTGAGCCAGGGGCTTGAGCCTGTCTCCACCCTCCTTGTTTCTGCTTTATCTGTACACATTATTTCTCTGTCTTCTATTCAGTGTCCTCATCTGTAACATGGGGACAGTAGCAGTGGTCATAATTTCACGAGATAATGGCAACTGAGCTGTGATGGATGCATGAGTTAATATTGTATGAGAGGCTTAATAAAGTATCTGGCTCTTAAAACATGCTCAGCAAATGGTAAATATTGTTGTTGTCTTTGTCTCAGTTCATTAACTGTCTCTCTTTAGACCTAACTATGGAAAAATTGCATAGCCAAACATCCAGACTGTGTATTTTGTATTTTGTTTTGAAAGTCTCCTAGCAATCGTAAGAGAAGTTTTAGCATACGCAATCATCTTTGAGGAAATAAACATGGATTCTAGCTGGAGAAAACTGGCAGCCCATCAGAGCCAGGAGAACAACTAGCACTCCCTGGGACACAGTTGGTACCTTTAGTGCCTAACCTACGAATTTACAATCTACTTTGGGATATAGCATAGTCACTGAAAAAGTTTTTAAAGAAAAAACTATAAAAGAAAGGACCTATTCTGTTGGAGACATAGAATTTGGTGGAAAGAATGCCAACATGGAGTCCACAGATGGAACAGAAAATGTATAAACAGATGATGTGGAATGACACAAGCAGTATGTAACACAGTATAAAGTCAGATGGCAGGTAGTAAACAGCCCTAGAAATGTATAAAAGAAAAAGCTTAAGATCGAAGAATCAGAGGCTGGGTGGGAGGTTCTTTTTGTAGTAAGTAGTTAGGGCTGGGGTAGGTGGAAAGAGAGAACTTCCAAGCAAGAGCCAAAAGAAAACAAAAAACAACAACAAAAAAACAACTCCATCTCTAATGTACTAGAAGCTCCCCCCTCCTCCCTGCCCCTGAGCTAAAACTTAAAATGCTGATGTCTGAATGTTAAAACAATACTGGTTTCTGCCATGTTAAAACTGGAAAGTTCCTCTCCTTGCTATAATAAGATTGTATGATTTGCTTGACCATTTGTATTATGAAATGTAACAGATCAGCTTGTTCCTGGGAAGGACATCCTCTATTTGGGAAGACTTATGGGAAGACAACCCCCTCCCCCTGTGGCCCCCCCCAGACTTATGGGGAGACCTCTGCTGTTTGCCTGCCAATTATGTAATCTTTCTATGTGTCAAACAATGCCATCGCCACCTGTGTGTGGCCAGGCTCAACCTCAGGGTTCTGTGGGTTTTGCTTTTAAAAACCCCAGGTTGAGGATGGCTCGAGGTTGCAGTGTCAGCTTCCCAATCTGTGTTGCATCCCTGGCCGGTCAGCTTTCCACTTCCCCAATAAATCCATCTTTTGTTGTTGTTGTTTTTTGTTGTTGTTGTTGGTTGTGGAGCTTGAACTCTGAGCCTGAGAGCTGTCCCTCAGCTCTTCAGCTCAAGGTGAGCACCCTACCACTTGAGCCACAGCACCACTTCTGGTTTTCTAGTGGTTTATTAGAGAAAAGAGTCTGATGGACTTTCCTGTCCAGGCTGGCTTTGAATCGTGATCCTCAGATCTCAGCCTCCTGAATTGCTAGGATTACACGTGTGAGCTACCAGCGCCGGGCTAAGTCCATCTTTTTATATGAGACTGTCTCTGTGTGGTGGACTCTTTTCCCTGTAAGAGGATAAAACATAAATAGCTTGAATGGGACAGGGAAAAATGACAATAATCTGTACAACTTGGGGGTAGGGGAGGGAAAGAGGGACAAAAATGAGGGAAGAGGTAACAAGTTTGACAAGAAATGTACTGATTACCTTATTTATGTAACTGTAATCCCTTTGTATGCTACCTTGACAATAAAAAATGACAAAAGAAAGTGATTCGTAAATTGAGCCAAAAAATAAAAAAGTGGCAATCCTTTTCAAAGGCACAAAATAAGCCAGGCATTGGAGGCTCACACATATAATCTTAGCTGCTCAGGAGGCTGAGATCTGCGGATCATGGTTTAAAACCATCCTGGGCAGGAAAATCCATGAGACTCTATCGTCAATTAACCAGCAAAAAAATGGGAAGTAGAGCTGTGGCTCCAGTGGTAGAGCACTAGCCTTTTGGTAAAGCTCAAGGACAGTGCTCAGACCATGAGTTCAAGCCCCAGGACCAGCACACATGCATGTGCCCATGTGTGCATATGTGTACACACACACACACATACACACACACACACACACACACACACACACACACACACAGTATAAGCCAAGTATCATAGCTGACCTGCCTATAGCAACCTGTGAATCGTTTTGGATTCAGGTTATAGAAAAGGTTTCCTTATGTATATATGGATGCTGTCTAGGTGGCTCATTGAAAACTTTTATTCAGATGAACCTAGTTGCCCCCTGAGAAAACATGTGAACCTTATCCATAGGCAGAGCTAGACATTTAAAACTATTATTGTGTCCATGCATGCTATTAGGCATTTGAACAACTATGTGTGTCTTTTTGTACATAGATGTGTTATATGTTGCTTGTGGTGGGGAAAAGGAGACTAATGAGAAAATGTCACCAAAAAAGAACTTTTGTGTGGGTTCAACTCAAAACAGGACAATCATGAGGTGGTGTCTTCCAGATTAGTGATTGAACTACCACCCTTCCTTCTCTGAATCTCTCTAGGTGTCAAAATTAAAAATAACGGTTTTAACCAGGATCTCGGGTCACTCTTTTATTTATTTATTTATTATTGTGAAAATACTGTACAGAGGGGTTACAATTACATGGGCAAGATCATGAGTACATTTCTTATCAAGCATTGTAGCCTCCTCCTTTGTTTCCCCTTCCCATCCCATCCTCCCCCCACCCCCCTACCGAACCCTCCTCTCCCCCCTACCAAAATTGTAAAGTTCGTTTTGACATAATGACTTGTACGTCTCATTGTTGCAATGGATCCACCTGTATTCCTATTTAAACGATTTGTCTTTTCCGTTCCCCAGTAAGCCAGGCCCAAAGAAATATAGGTCCCATGGTTTCCCTTATTTGCAATAACTAGTATATGTCTGAGTCAAGCAAAAAAGGTCAGTCAAGTGGATGTTAGGGAAATGAACCCTAAGATAGGTATTCAAATGTTTTATTTTTCTTTCATGCGATTGTTTCTAACACATTTATAAGATTATTTCTTTGTTGCTTTGTATGTCCCTCCCCCATGGTATTGGCTCACTCTTTTGGAGAGCATTGTTTTCTCTGTGATGATTGTTCAAAGCTGAAGAGTTTCTTCTCAGCCTCCTCTTGCCTCTCCTCCGACACATGGAATGACAACAAGAAACAATCACTTCCTGAAGAGCAGAGTCAGTGAGATTACTGCAGAGAAATGGCCAGAAATACCAGGACAAGGTAGCCAGGGCGAAAGGAGCATCCTAAGGTATCAAAGGTCACAGTAGCCTTCCAAATACCTGCCCTGCAAAAGCAGACAAGGCAGTATTGTTGAGCTGAGGAGAAACAGCGACACCAGAGGGCACCTGCATCTGTTTATATATCGGGACCGTATCATCCTATGGACAACTGGAAAACACACTTTTGGACAATGTGTCCCAGACTGCTTTGTTGAAAAGGCTTACCTCTGATAGCCAATGGACCGGCCCTGTCTATTGAAAGAGATTCTCTAGGGGAGTGCCCAGGAAGTTGTAAGTTTAATAAGCTTTCCAGATAATTCTTACCACTAGGGAAATGTAGGCAGAATTAATTGAAGAAAGTGCAAGGTGGAAGTCTGACCACTTAGCATGCACTGACTATTGACAGAGCAGGACTGTTAAAGTGAGTGATGTTAGCTGGTGGTGGAATGTAGAGGACATTTGGGTGAGAGCTGTAAACAATCCCGAGCTGGCAGGCTGTGCAGATGTCAGCCTGTATCTGTAGTGTGTATTAAATCAACACCAATCCAGGACAAGAGGGACATCAGCAAATGTATCATAAGTCTTTCTCCCTGAGAATTTTCTCGATGACAGGGTAGGAAACAAATCTAGGTATTCTACTCAATCATTGTTGTCATTAGCAAATTTACAATTTCATCAATAACACAGGTACTTTAGTCAAATGAACCAAATAGGAATAATAGTCTTAAATGTCTGACAGCTTTGGAAATTTATCTGCTCATCTGTCTACCTATCTTATCTATCTATCTATCTATCCATCTATCTATCCATCTATCTATCTCTACTATAATAATAAAGGAAATATATATAGAAACATCCTTGGAATAATTACCAGCTTCTGGTGAAGATATTCTCCATTTTGAATGTCATTCTAAATATAAAATTACTAAACTCATAAGTTGGTTGAGCAAACCTTTGTGCAACTGATAAAACTTTTGCACAGGGCAGAAAAGAAATTCATAAGACCTCACTGGAGTGAACCTTCTATATCTTTCTGTCCTCTTACTATTCAAATATTGTCTGTATTAAAACTTGGACATAACTCACAATATTAGTTTGCATTTCCTGCCTTCTATTGGTATGGCTGAAGTTCACATAAACTTTACCACTGGGTCCCATCAAGACAGAAAGTCATTCAAGTAAACTTTTATTTCTTTCTGGAATTTACCCCACGCCCCTTCCTTGCCTCCCTCCTCCTTCACCTTCGCCCCTCTCTCAGCCCAACTCTGCCCTTCCCTTTAAAAGAAGTTGCATTAGTTCTTTACAAGTGAGCAAGAACAGAACCAAATGTTTCACATCTGCTCTCTGAGTTCACGGATTAGCATGAGAATGAGTGGCCAGTGTTTCAATGATGCACAGTCCAGTGGACCAGAATGGGGGCTCAAGCCCAGTATCAGAGAGCCCCCCGTCTCCTGCCAGATGTCCAAGATCCAGGACACAAAAGCATGAACCCAGGGTCTTAACAAATCACCTTTCTCTGGGGCTAATCACTCAAGAAAAGGTTTTGTTATGGGCTGGAGAGGGTCAGGTTGGTATTTCTCCAGTGATCTGTATCCTTGCACAACCCCTCTAGCCTTCGCCCTTCAAGGCTTTCTAAAGAGACCTCTTATTTCTTTTCTCGAAATTCAGGGCTCTGAGGGCAAAAGCTGCATGCCAGAGTGTCCCCAAGGCACAAGGCAGCAGGGGGCTCATTAATCAATGGCGATCGTGTTGCTGGTCTATCACTCACCCTCTCTCTCGAAACAATAAAGACTTTAGCAAGGATAAAATGGCTCAGTGGGCATGTACAAGGTCAGGCTTAGTGGCAAGATGGATCTGGCTTCCTGCAGGGGAAGCAATCCTGCACTTAGGGCAGAAAAGAGGTCCATCCGTGGTGGGGCAGAGCTCCTCAAAGTGTGGTCCCTGGCAAGCCAGCAGCAGCAGCATCCGCATGTAGATTCTCCATGCTGGGCTGACCTACTGAGTCAGGAGCTCTGGATGGAGTCTCTTGTTTCCCATGCCCCCTCCAGGGAACTCTGATCTGTAGAAGGCTCCTTCATTCCAAAACTCAGCAACTCTGGACAGCTACCTGTTGGTATTTTAGGCTGATTTTATATCCACACCTTTTTTTTTAATCCCCATCCTATTAGGATGGGGTAACCAACTACTCTGAGCTGTCTAAAATGGGGAGTAGAAGTGGTACCCCAGGATGCAGGACTTTGAGCCCTGAAGTGAGAATATTAGAGGGGAAGCAGAAACAAATGGATCACTCTACTGAGGTTCAAGGGTCACTTGTGCATCCCTAAATTCACCTGCAGATCCACCCTCCTATTGCACCCCTGTCCCAGGTGAGGCAAAATGAAGAGACAGAGTTGGGAGATAAATATCAGACAAGGAAAGCATCTCAATAATACATGCACAAGAGGATTCAAAATAAGATGAAACAAACACCAAATCAACAAAAGATTTATAAAAACAGCTACAATGAGGCCGTGGATTTTGCAATACATAAGTGATTTCTATTGTTAGAGAAAAGGCCCAGGAGATTCAGGTGTGTGTTTAGGAGGGAGGTGTCCAAGAACCAATCCCCCATGATACCAAGGGACAACGTTTTACATACAACTATATCCTAAGGTCAAAACTGAGATCTTGTTTGTAGAGATCCTGGAAGTTGAGACCATCTAAGGAAGGAAAAACATGTAGGATCTCTGAGATCTCATGAGATCTAGGATCAACCTGAGAGAAGACTTAGTCCTCCTCAGTCTGAGTTAGGGGAGTGCTTACTAGAAGAGTTCACAGGGTCACCATCATAGGTGTCTTTGATGTCCTATGTGACAAGGCTATCAAATACCACTGCAGAACTAGACAGGAAGGATTTTTATCCCTAAGATATTTTTTTAAAGGAAGCCTTGGTAGTAACAATAAGGAATATCTTAACATTTACATAGTATCAAATATGCATTACTAAATTCAAGATTGAATGTGGGAGTGTTTACCATGATAGGGGGAAATAAAAGGAATTCTATGCTACTGTAAAAACCAACATAGATTATGGAGGTAGGCAATGTCTGCTTCATAGCTCCCTCTTTTTCGTATTCCATGACATTGGCTGAGTTTCTTAAGCATCTTCTTTTTTTAATAGGAAGGAAAAATAACATCTATTCCAAGAGAATTCTTTGAAGGCTCGGAAAGGTAAGGTATGCAGTGTGCACTGAATAGTGCCTGGTACCCAGTAAGTACTCCATAAATGCTGAGAAGCAATGCAGTGTAGTAGAGGACTTCTGCTTGAAAACAGATGCAGGTTTCATAAACATCTGGTACTTGTGAAGAACAAGATTAATTTAGCTCTATAGTCTAGGGTCTGGAAAAGGAAGATCCACGAACACCTAAGATGCTTTCCTATCTCTCTGATCTCAGTGGATGGGACAGGACTCTGGCATTTGCCTTCTGGTGAACAATCTTCCTAGGATTACTCATTTTATATCTGTGGGGATTTGGGATGAAGGACAAAACTCTACATGCAGAATAGAATCTGTATTGGACATTGTCATGCAAACCTGTGTGTGTGTATGTGTGTGTGTGTGTGTGTGTGTGTGTGTGTGTGTGTGTGTGTGTGTGTGTGTTTATGCATCTTCAGGCAGCAAGCAGTGGAAAGAGGTATGGAACTAGACTTAGATTTGGGCATCAGACCTTTGGGCTCTCCTGCCTCAGGTACATGAGTTATCTAAGCACAAGAAGAGTGACCATTGCCACCATTCAAGAAGCACTGGTTATGCCCAAGCCTCAGCCCAAGTGGTTCTCACCACAGACCGGCAAGTCAGGTGTTGACAAGTGACACACTGGATATGGGATCTCTTAGAAAAGCTAAGTGAGCTAGTAGGTGTGGCTCGATAAAAACTAGAAGCAAATTTCCTGATTTCAGAACCTCCATAATACCTTGCTCATTTGAGCCACAGCCTCCTCTTCCACAGAGTGGAAGAGTTCAGTTCCTGGGTAGGAGCTAGGCCGTGCATGGCCTTCAGATGAGATCTCTCTATAGTTCTGAGGGGTAGATGCTGGCAAGATTGAGAGTATGTTGCATTAGTCAGCTTTCCATCTCTGTGACAAAGTGCCTGCCACAATCAACATAATGAGAAAAGGGTTTTTTTTGTGGGGGGGACTCATTTTTCAGGGTTTCAGTCCACAGTCAAGTGGACATGGGGTTGAGACAGTACATTATGATGGGTAGTGTGAGTTGGAACAAATCTGGCCATATTGTGGCAGCTGAGACACAAAAAGAGAGGAAGGAAGAGGCTGGGTCCTCCTATCCTCTTCAATGACCTAACTCCTTTTTTTTTCTTTTTGCTTATGTAGTGCTGGGGAATCGAACCCAGGGCCTCAGGCATGCAAGGCAAGTGCTCTACCACTGAGCCATCTTCCCAGCCCCAATGACCTAACTTCTATTACACGTCATCTTATAAAGGTTACTTCCCATTTCCATGCCTCACGTTTTTCATTTAGGAAATAGAGATAACTAAAAACAGTAACATCTCCTAGAAGATGCTGTGATCTTTGCAAGGAGTTAATATACAGAAGGAACATACATACAATGGCACCTAGAGGGTAGGGCTACTAAGTGTGACCTGTCAGCCTTGTCTCAGGCAATGGATACATCTCAAGCTCTGGAAAACAGAGATCTGATTTAAGTCATGCTCAGGGCTCTGTGTGCTTGATTTCTTCCTTTCATGTGGTGTGGGGTGAGTGAAATACAGTGTGGTAAGGACCAGCCACATTCACTAAGATTTACTCTGTGCTAGGTACAGCCCAAAGCCTTTGCCTCACACTTCAACAGCCCTAGTGTGCAGATGAGAAACAAGGATAAATGATAGGTCACCCAGTGTGACTCACCAGTGGCTAAGCCTGATGTGAGACCACAGGTGCAAAGGAGTCTCTGGAAGGTGATTGATAGAAGTGAATGAAGCCCATTGACTTGGTTTCTTAGTGAGTGAGGTCCTGCTGTGCCCAGTGGGCTGCCCACAGCCAGTAAGGAAAAGAAAACCTGAGAGCTACAGATTTCTGATTTCTTAGCAGTTACCAAACAACCTCCTATCTGTAAATCCTAAATGGAAGAGGGTATTTCTGTCATCCTAGTTAAGAATGGCCTTGGGTGCCGGGTGCCTCCCGTTTGGGGTGCATCTAGTGAGCCTGAAACCTCTTTGGCTTGATCATTTGATTTCCAGGACAAGAAGATACATCCAGCTGCCTCAGGGAGGGAGACAAACACAAGCACTTTCCTTGTGGGTTTCTATTTCAGCCTGCCTTGCAGATGGCAGCCTGAACCATGCTGCAATTGGAACAAATTAAACAAGTATCAGGCACCAACTTACAGAGTTTTCCTTCTTGCAGGACACAAAGCATCCTAGAGGCCCCCAAAGCTAAATGAGGCCAGTCTCATCACTGATCCAATTGCCCACAAGCACAGGGCCCAGAGGAACAGGGACAAAATGCAGGCCCTTTACAGAATGGCGCCATGCGGGAATGCCCAGGCCGGCTTCCACAGGCTGTTCTAACTCTAACCATGAATCAGGATTCAAGAGCTCTTCAGCATTGGTGAATTGGGACTTGAAACAGAATTAATTGCTTCCAAATTGTCTCTCTCCTCCCAGCCATCCATTAGTTTGCTGTGGCAGAAGGATAATGACATCTCATGAAAGAGAGCTGACAAATGGAGCCTGGTTCATCACAGCCCCAGAAAGAGTTCTCCAGAAAGTAAAAAAACAACAACAAAAACTGCACATGATATAGACTCCTCGCCCCCAGGTGAGAGTGAATATAAACATCAGATCACCATAGTTGTCCTGCAAAAGAAGAACGCATTTGTTTGTTTTTAACATAATGGGATTTCAGAACCTTCTCAGGAAAATCCTATGGGTTTTATTTTTTTGTTTAAATCAGAATAAGGGGATGAGTCTCTTTTAAAAATATTTCTTTTTGCAATCAGGCAATTTTCTATTATAGATTAGCTTGTTGTTAAGTTGGACTGTTTTTACCCAAGTTGTAGCCCTTCCTGGTGAAGGTCACAGCTCTCCAACTGGGGCACTTGAGGCAGAGACAGATTCTTAAAGGTTTCCCTTTAAGAATCTGTTCAGTTTCTTTGGAAATTCAGTAGAAAAATTCATGGCTGAGACAAGGATTCCAATATTGAGATGGCCCCAGAAAGTCATTGGGTCCTTTAGAGAAATAAATCTCTCCAGGTGATTTGACATCCCACTGAAGTCACTTTATATTCAGAACTCATACCAAGCAGACAGCAATGAGGCATTTCATGTTTATATCCCAACTAACAGCCAATAGGATAGAAATAAATGTTCCAGGATCCACAACACCAACTTACTTGTGGTGGGAGCTGGAAAGACCTAACCATGTCTATCAGTAGCTTGAGTTGCTGTGACAAATGGCCACAATGAGGAGGTATAAGATGGAAACTTAGTTCTTCACATTTCTGAGGGCTGTGAGGATGCCAGTGGGGTTGGGTTCTGGGAGGTCTCCCTTGCTGGGTTCCAGACATTGCATTCTATGTGGCCCTTGTTTTTTACTGATGCCTACCTGTGGGAAGACTGTGAGCTCTCTTATTTCTCCTCGTATAAAGCTGTTAAACCTACAAGATCATTATGGTATTGGTTGACTTAATTAGTGCTCTAGGGGCTTTGCCTCCAAATATAGAAATCTAAATAAATCATAGAAATCTAGGAGGGCACAGTTCAATCCTTAGCTCTCTTGCTATCTATCATCTAGCAATCTATCTATCTGTCTGTCTGTCTATCTGTCTATCTACCTACCTATCTACCTACCTACCTATCTATCTATCTATCTATCTATCTATCTATCTATCTATCTATCTATCTATCTATCTATCTGTCTGTCTGTCTGTCTGTCTGTCTGTCTGTCTGTCTGTCTGTCTGCCTATTTTTCTATCATTTATCTATAATATATCTGCAGCCATTCATCCATCTGTCTATATCTCTGTACTATATTTATACATGTCTATATGCATTGACTATTGGCCAATAGAATAGTATAGGCATACACAAACATATAAATGCAGGTAAAAATACATATATAATTGTGTGTATATATATATATATTTGTATGCGTTAAGTGCACATTTTGGTTATAAGCAGAGAACAATGTTGCCTAACTTACACTGTTAAAGCCAGGCTCTAAGCCCAATGCCCATGGAAGGAAGGTAGACAGTGTAAATGGTGAGAGGTAATGGTTGAGAGAAGGTGAGCTGGTCCAATTCCAGCACAGTGTTATCAAATCAGAATGTGAGCCAGCATTATCACATAACTTATTCTTCCAGGGAATTTAGAACTTTGGTTTATTTATTCATTTTGAAGTTTTATTTTATTTTCTAAACTTCAAGATTGTACAGTCGGGTTACAACTTAATGTATCCATCTAAGGGTCTGATGCTTCTTGATTGGCCTCACCAACTCCATCTTTTACCCAATCCCATCTTCCCCTACCCCTAGACTCATGGTGGATTTTTTAAATGGCCCAATTGTTAACCATATAAACATATGACCTCATTTCCCCCTTTTCCAGCCGGTGCAAGTTTCTTGGGTATAATCTCTGGTCAAAATAAATGCATTTTCTCAAGGGGAGCCATTTGTGGATTCTCAGTTTCCTGGGCCTGGGGTAAAAGGAGCAGGTGCACACAGGGAGGTAACATGGCTGCCTGAAAGGAATCCAAAGGCCCCTTAAAATCACCCTCCACATGCAAGCCTTTAGTGAAGACAGAGCTGCCCAAGGTCAATGTTTTTTTTTAAATTTTCTCCTTTCCATACCTCCTCTCCCCTCCAAGTTTATTATGCTTTAATTTCTTGCTGATTACTTCTTGGTAATGCAACAGAACGAAGTAATAAGAACAGCAGAACCCTTTTTGTTTACACATTAAATTAAAAGTGAAGCAATCTAGCAGCAGGCACTTATGTAAGTTCTATAAACACAGTGGACTTTCTAGGAGGCCCTGAAATGTGAGGCAGGGCTGTGGACTGACTGGGGGAGTTCTGTGGTTAAATCTTGGCCCTGCCACTAAGGGGGTGACTCATCTACTTCCTCCATAGGGATGCCTACTTTCTCAGTGACCTAGAAGTACCATCTACTTCCTTCCCAGTGACCGAGAAATGTCATCTACTTCCTCTGCAGTGACCCGGAAGTGTCAGCTACTTCCTCAGCAGTGACCTGGAAGCACCATCTAGGGAACCTTTTCTCTGCAGTGACCTGGGAACCTCACCTACTTCCTCTGTGTGTCTGTGACTGACTGCAGAATGATTTTTGAAGCTTTTCTAGTTCTCATCCTTCATGATTTTTATTCTTTGGTTACAGGGAAGAGGCTTTATTTTAGTAATAACTGAATTCAGCGTGTAAGTGGAAAGGAAGAGGCATTGGGCTAGATGAAATGACTGAGGTGGATCTTTGTCCACAGTCACAGGGATAGAGAGACACTGTTTTGATCGGTGGTTTCAGGTTCCCACATTTTCTCCCTTCAAGTGAGATACTCATGTCTGCCTTTCGTGCAACTAGAAAAGAGTTCAACAGAAAAAGAGAAAGGAAAAACCCATGCTGATTGCATGGATCCTGTGGTAAAGCACCTTTCTAGCAAGTTTGAGGCCCGAATTCAAATCCCAGTACCAAAGAAGACACAATCTTGGGAAAGGTAGAAATTTCTTAAATAGGAAACAAAATATATGAACTATAAGGAGGATATTGACAAATCAAACTTCACTGAAACAAGGCACTCTCACTCATAGAAAAGTATGCTATTAAGGGAATTAAGGACAAACTACACTCAGAGAAACACTTGCAATACCTATAACCAACTGAAGTCTTACAGCTGGGATATAACAACAACTTTTACAATAAAAACTTTATTTGCTCTGAGTGCTAGTGGTTTACACCTATAATCCTAGCTACCGAGGAGTTTGAGACCTGACAAAAGTTATTATCTGGAAAGCAAACTAAAAGCTATGGGACCAGGAGCCAGATTCCATGTCTCAAGTATCGATTGCAAGTGGTGCATGGTCCTAAGTTCAAATAAAAAAGAAAAAGTCTCCCCAAGAAGGAGAACTTAAGGCTACACTACACCAACAAAGAGAATCAGATGGGTGCTAGTGACTCACACCTATAATCCTAGCTACTCAAGAGGCTGTAATCTGAGAATTAAGGTTTGAAGCCTGCCGGGACAGATAAATGCACAGGATTGTTTTTTTTTGTTTTTTTGTTTTTTTTTTTACTTTTTTTGTGAAAATACTGTACAGAGGGGTTACAATTACATGGGCAAGATAATAAGTACATTTCTTATCAAGCATTGTAGCCTCCTCCTTTGTTTCCCCTTCC
>NW_012267235.1:9151775-9156412 GCF_000151885.1 Dipodomys ordii
CTTTCTTTCTTTCTTTCTTTCTTTCTTTCTTTCTTTCTTTCTTTCTTTCTTTCTTTCTTTCTTTCTGTTTCTCTGTCTCTCTCTCTTTCTTTCTTTCTTTTTTCCCTTTATGAAATATCCTTAACATTCCCTAATATAGCTAAGATCTGCCAGGGAAGGAATTTTCAATGTCACCTATCAGTGTCTTTGAAAAAAGAATTATTTCATCTCCATTTTTAGTGAATGTATTTGCTGGGCACAAAAGTATTGATTGATGGACATTTTTAGCCTTAATTCTTGCCCCAAATCACCAGCCCCAAATTGCCCTACCCAAAGTGCTGTCAGAAATGGGGATGGTTGGGTCATGGGCAAGTTTGTTCTACTGACTGTCTAACCTACAACACTTCTCCTCCCCGCCCCCCCCTACACACACAGTGCCATCTGGCCTTTTCTTCTCTTAAACTTTAGAATAGAAATATCCAAGTTTCATTCACTAGAAGATACCAGGAAACCAGCAACTTCTACATTTAAACTCTGGTCATTCCTAATTATGTGACTATTTTCATGTTACCTAAATTTCCTGAGCCTCTGGGCAACCACTTCTCCAACCTAGTTGTCTGTTTTGGATTACATACACAAAAGCTGAGATAGTGTGTAGAAAGGTAGATAGGTGCTGATGGCTCATGCCTGTAACCTTAGCAAATCAGAAGTCTAAGAGCTAGAGGATTAAATGAGTTTAGGCAGAAAGTTCTTGAGACTCCAAAATGTTGGATTGCAGCATGGCTCAAGAGGCAGAGCACCAGCTATGAGCAAGCAAGCCAAACAAGCTTATGGCCCTATGTTCAAGCCCAGGTACCAGTACAAAAAAGCAAGGGCAGGTGAAAAAGCACAGAATTTTGTTGCCGTTGTTGTTGGTCGTGGGGCTTGAACTCTAGGCCTGGGCGCTGTCCCTGAGGTCTTCAGCTCAAGGTGAGTGCTTTACCACTTGAGCCACAGAGCCACTTCCAGTTTTCTGGTGGTTAATTGGAGGGAAGACTCTCATAGACTTTCCTGCCTGGTCTGGCTTTGAACCACAATCCTCAGATCTCAGCCTCCTGAGTAGCTAGGATTACAGGTGTGAGCCACCAGCGCCTGGCTAAAAAAGCACAGTATTTTATGCATAAGTGTTAAACAATGTATTTAATTATGGGGCTTTTTTAATGGCATAAATACAATTGGTCTGTACTGCTTCTCAACTGTTTCTTTTCTCAAAATTTCTGTGTCTGCTAGTAAAATACTTTATGTTTTTGGTGAGTAGGGAATAGACATAGCTTATCTGAGCCTCAGTAGAACCTTGTGCAAAGTGACAGATTGGCAGTTAGGCTTAGAACATCATTGCATCTCCAAGAATCAAACCTCCCCATCTCCCAAGAGCTCTGTGGATGGGAGCATGCTCCATCTTGAGTCCCTTTGGCCTTCCAGTGAGATGCCTATGAGGATCTGCCCATACCTATTTCACTTCAGACAGCACGGTCACTTTGTTCTGAAAGACAAAGTCCCCGTATCTGAACCATCTGGTGTGGATAATACCATCCTAATACACACACTCCATTAAACTGAGCTCCCGTTGGGGAAACAAGGATCCAGAAGAGGCAATGTCAGAAAGAACAGATGCTCTAAATTCTCACTCTGCATAGAGCAGCTGGTTGAGGGGAGAAGACTTGAGAGATGACTATGCCTTTGACAATGCAGAGAGGTAGGGGCATGATTTGGCTTAAGAAGACAAGAATCCATAGGGAAAGTTGTAAGGGTTTCCTCTGGATTCTGGGCAATGTTTCCCCAGCAGCAATGGCATATGATGATGCTGGATGAGGAGGAATGCTGGGACCCAACATTTGATTCAGGATCAATTGCTGCAGCTCTGAGGACCTTAGTGTCCATGTCTTAGGAATGGTTACAAATCACTCTGATCACTCACACAGTTGGCCACTGAGACACCCCCCTGCCCCCTGCCCCAGACACCATTTTTCTAGTAACTCCTTCACCTACAGCTGGGATTTGAACTCCAGGATGTTCTGAGGATGAACCCTTTGGCACTGATTCAAGCAGTTGCTAACTAGCACTTAAAGAAAGGATCTATGTAAAGGAGGCTGGACTCAGAGAGGTGATGGGCAGAAAAGAAGCTTTGGCGGTCAAGGGAAGTAAGACTTGCTTGTATAAACCCAAAGGACTGCAAACTCTTAGATGCTAATTGTTTCTGTGGAAACAAGCTCTCAGAAGCAGGTTAGTTTGGGTCGCTTCCTCATGAAGAGGTTGTCCAAAAGCCAGACACAGTAGCTGACACAGCCACTGCAAAATTTGGAGATTGGGAGGGCCACACTTGGAGACAAAGTTCACGAGACCCCTTCTCAACCAATATCTAAGCCCGGTGGCACACACCTGTTATGCTGTTATGATCAGAAATGCAAAAATAGGAACTCTTGGGTGAGTGCTTGATTAGGCAAAGAGAAAGGTCTTATCTCAAATGCAATGTTGTTCAAAAAAAAAAAGGCTAAAGTGTAGCATAGAAGTAAAGTGCTTTCCTAGCAAATACACGTTCCGAGTTCAAACCCCAGAACCACCACCAAAATAAATAGATAAATAAATAAATAAGTAATAGAGGCTGAATAGAAATTAAATGTGTTAGTGAATAGATGTCATACCACTAACAAGGATGGCCTGACATTGTAAACTCTCAGAAAGCCTGAAGAAACAAACAAAGGTGCTAATTTTTCTCCTAGACAGCAGTTTCTCAGTTTGTAAAGCACAATTATTTCTTAGTATGAAAGCTTACTGACAAAAAAGAGTCATCATTGAAAGACCATAAATGGAGGTGAAGGACAGTAAATGGAGGTGAAGGACCATAAATGGAGGTGAAGGACAGTAAATGGAGTTTAAAGACAGTAAATGGAGGTGAAGGACAGCAGTCGGTACTGCCGCTCTAGACCCTACATTTGGAGTTGGTGCCAGGGCTAGCTCTGCTGGAGTGATATCCACCCCTTTGTATTAACCACACTAGTTTCCACCCCTTTCCTTGATCCTGTCCCCAAATAGCTCCTTTTTGGGCACAAGAAGAAAACTTAGTGATCCTTTTTATATCTTGACATGATTTTCAATGCACAGAAACACAGTCAACAGAAAATTGTTTCCAGATAACTCACGTCTTGAACATCTATCTCGTGTGTGTGTGTGTGTGTGTGTGTGTGTGTGTGTGTGTGTGTGTGTGATATTCAGACTTGAATACTGGCCTGTGATCTCACTCTGCTTTTTCACTCGAACCTGGTGCTCTACCACTTGAGCCATGCCTCCAGTTCAGCATTTTTAAAATGATTCATTGGAAATAGAGACTTTCAGATTTTCCTGCTTGGGTTGGCTTAAAACCACAGTTCTCAGACCTCCTAAGCAGCTAAGGTTACAGGCCTGAGACACCAGCATCTGACATAAACATCTGTCTTTCTTTTTTCTTCCTTTAAGTGTTGATGTTTGTAACTGAATCTGCTCCTCACTTTCTTTCCCACCAAATGATTCCATGTGAAGATCAGAGAATGCCTGATTATAACTTTCCCACCATGACAAATTTATGATAGACATTATTTAGACATTTCTTAGCTATGTGCTGATGGTTCATACCTGCAATCCTATCTAGAGGAGACTGAGATGAGGAGGATGGCAGTTCAAAACTAGCACAAGCAAAATAGACCTTCTCAAGTGGGACTCCCTTCCCTACCAATAGCTGGGCATACTGGTCCATGCCTGTCATCCAGCTATGAGATCAAGAAGATCACAGTTCCAGGCTAGCTAAGGCAGACATGTACACAAAACACTCTCATCTCAATAGAAGAAGCTGGACATAGTTGCAAGAGACTGTCATCTCAGCTGCCATAGGTAGCCTCAAGTGGGAAGGCCAGGGCTTCCAGGCCAGCCTGGGCCCAAAATTGAGAACCTATCTCAAAGTAACCAATGTGTGTAAAAACACGCTGGAGCCCAGGTTCCATCCGTAGAGTGCCTGGGCCCAGGTATTCTTTTTTAAAGAGACTCTGTCTTTCAACACAGCTGTAACCTGCTGTTATTGTACCAGAGCCTGCCAGTGCAGCAATGTGCGTAGCACTTGAAGAAGGTGGAGTCTTCAATAATGAGAAAAAGTCTAGGTGTTTTAGTGGGTCTGGTGGTGTTTAGTGGGTCTTAGTCCTGGGTCCTGCACCTTGTACAGTAGTACAGAGTTCCTGCTTCTGTCTTCTTCTTTTGCTGCAATATTCTATTTCCATTCTGTGAATGTGAAGCATGAATCTTTATTGATCATGTTTTCTCTAACTTTTTTTTCTTGTATAAGTGAGCTAGGAAGGCTATGTGTGTGGGTTAGAGAAAGAAATGTGCCCTTTGACAGTATTTTAATGGAGGACAAAGCATTTGATATTGATCAGGCTATTGTACATTTCACATCACTCATTCTCTGCACCTTTCCCCAACAGCAAGGTGCCTTTGTCAGATCTTTCCTGTGAGAAACAAGCCTGTGAATTTGTATTCTTCCAAGACCATCTCTCTATGTATAGCTGCTTCTCCTCCTCCTCTTCCTTCTTCTTCTTCTTCTTCTTCTTCTTCTTCTTCTTCTTCTTCTTCTTCTTCTTCTTCTTCTTCTTCTT
>NW_012267235.1:9156462-9173719 GCF_000151885.1 Dipodomys ordii
TTCTTCTTCTTCTTCTTCTTCTTCTTCTTCTTCTTCTTCTTCTTCTTCTTCTTCTTCTTCTTCTTCTTCTTCTTCTTCTTCCTCCTTCTCTTCCTCCTTCTCCTTCTTCTACCTCAACCGTGTCTTTCTGGATGAGCCATTTACTACAGGATTTTGGATAGAAGTTTTGCTGCTCTCTCTATTTTCTCATGTGTCTGTACAGGAAAAGGAACTTTCTTCCCATTCCTCGAAGATTCAACAATCGACTCTTCTGAAGTTAAACTGACAACAGGGCAGACTCCCAGGAGAAAAGGCATGCACATTTATTCAAAGCAATATAAACATAAGGGGCACATAAAATGTGAATCTCAATGTAGGGCCAATGGTGAATGCTCTATACCCTCTTCATAGGGGAGAAACAAGTGGGAAAGGTCACTTTAAGGGAATAGGAGAGATGGATGGGCCCCAAAGCACAGACAATAGCCTAGAAAAAATTCCTCTGGGCTCTGAAGGAGGTAGCACCAAATTCTGGGAGTGTGAGGGGGGGAGAGCTGATCCAACAAAAGCCATGTTGCTACGCAAATAAGGTCTCTCAACAGAATGGATGAAAAGTTTGTCCAGAAATGCATGGTAGTATTTTTGAGCTGCCTCTCTGTTGTTAACTTTCCATTGGTTAGTTGAATTTCAGGGAGGAAGTCCAAAGACAATTGAATTTCTTTGGGGAGAATTTCCTTGAGTCAAATGAAAGAAAATTAGGGCTGCCAATACTTCTAGAAATTAATGGGGGAAATCAGAGAGCTCCTCCCTTGGCTTTGGGGAAAAAGAAGGGTGAGTCAGAGAGACTCTTATTCTGATACAGCTTCTTAGCCCTTGTCACAGCATCACACTTAACTCTCCAACAATAACCACAGATTGTAGTTTTACCTACTTTTTCTTGCTTCAAGAAAAGAGATGATTAAGCCCAGTCACTGGCAACTCATGACAGTAATCCTAGCTGTTCAGGAGGCTGAGGCTGAGATCAGAGGAGCATGGGCCAAAGCCAGCCCAGGCAGGGAAGTCCATGAGACTCCTAGCACTAATTAACAAGAAAAAAAGAAAGAAAGCCAGAAGAGGTGCTGTGGCTCAAGTGGTAGAGCATCAGCCTTGAACAAGCAAGCTAAAGGACAGTGTCCAGACCCAGAGTTCAAGCCCACAGTTCAAACTTAGTATCAGCATAAGAAGGAGGAAGGAAGGAAGGAAGGAAGGAAGGAAGGAAGGAAGGAAGGAAGGAAGGAAGGAAGGAAGACTTCCAAGTTCTTACTATATTAGGGATGACATATTATTTTTCCTATTCTGAAATTCCAATTTAATTCTTGCTGAGTTTCCACTAGAATTCTGCATCTGCTCATCCATTCTGTCCATTTTCCCAGTTTTCTTTTGTATATTTACATTGTTGAGGCAAAACACAACTCGATCCAAAGAGAATAAGAGATAGTTTCTTCAGAGCCAAGGAGGAGTATCAGAGGCACAGGGACACAGATTCAGATTCTTTTGAATGACAAATTTCACCATGGCAGGGATGCCATAAACTTCTACTGTGATGGCACAAAAGAAAGTCATAAGCCAATGGGTTTATCACTTACACTAATGTGGGCATGAGAGAGGAGAATGATAGTAAACATCTACAGGTTTCTAATATGTAATAGTCTGAGTGTTCAGGCTGGGATGTGGTACTTCTAAGTCTCTGGCCCTTTTGTGCTTTCACTTAATAATAGCCCCAGGTATTTTCCAGTTCTCTCTCCTTGACAGGAATCCAATCACTCTCGCACCAGAGCAGTTGTTAAAAATCTCTCTAGTGCATTTAACCTTCCAGCTGTGACTGCTGCTGGATTCTTTGAATTTGTGACCTGAATATGCCAAGTCTGGGAGTCAATGTAGGGATTTGATGCAAATTTTGATGACTGGCTGCTCTGTATTTCCCACTTGTTTGGTTTTATTTATTTATTTTTGGTGGGAGGGAGTGGTACCTTCACCATCTATTTCTAGAAACTGTGGAAACCCTGAGCTGTTAATTCATTTTTTTTCTTTTTCTGCATTTCAGTAAGACCATCACTTCCTCCTTGAATTTGATTACTCGGGGTGCACAGGAGAAATTGGAAGTGCCTTCAGGGATGAGTTATGTAAACTTAGAGCTCACCTGTTTTGGTTTTCTCCTGATATCTCTTCTTTGCTTTTAAATTTTACTTCCTTCTGGTATCTCTATCATTAGATGCTTCAACATTTTTTCAATTTATGTTTATACTTTGACCAGATCTTAAAATTCCTACAGTTAAGAGGGTGGTATTATAAAGTGGTTTTCAACCAGATCAAAGTAAATATCTAATTCCTATAAATTTCATGATTGCCTATCTGGTAATTATACACCCACTACTCAGGATCTATGGTTCTCCTTGGTAGATTCGGAACTTAATGATGTCAGGTGGATCTGTGTTTATTAGCCAGTCACAAGACTAGCTCATGAAATAGGGAAGCCCTGTCATTAATTTCCCAAGATCAACATGACTTGGACCTGAGTCTTCAGAACTGCTTGATCAGCGACTTTCTTTTCCTGTAGGCAAACCTACCTTGGAAGTCAAATTACAACCAGGAGATTGTTTGTTGAGCATGAAATCAGGAAAGTGGAAGGTGATTCCATGTTTAATGAAATAAAGCTAAATAGCCTCAGGCAGCCACCTCCAAATGGGAGAAGGCCAGACCAAAAAAAAAAAAAGAAGATGTCTAGTTGACTTCTTCATCAACCTTCAACAGCACCTGTTTCTCTCTCTGCCTCTCAATTCCTGACTTCTGTGGCTGACCAGTGGTCCTACCCAATGACATCGTTGTTCAATAAATATATTAATAGTGACCCAGGCAGCTAGGCACTGGTGGCTCATGCTTGTAATCCTAGCTACTCAGAAGGCTGAGATCTGAGGATCGCAGTTCAAAGCCAGCCTGGGCAGGCAAGCCTGTGAGACTCTTCTCTCCAATAAACCACTCAGAAAACCAGAAATGGCATTGTAGCTCATGTGGTAGAGTGCTAGCCTTGAGCTGAAGAGCTGAGGGACAGCACCCAGCCCTAGAGTTCAATCCCTACAACTGACAAAAAAAAGTGTACCAGGCTCCCCACTGGCTCACAACTGCAACCCTAGCTACTCAGAGGCTGAGATCTGAGGATTAAGGTTCGAAGCCAGAGTGGGCAGAAAGTTCTGTGAAACTCTTATGTCCAGTGAATGAGCAAAAAGCCAGAAGTGGAGGTGTGGTTCAAGTGATAGAGTGCCAGCCTTGAGAAAAATGCCAAGCCAGAGCAAAAGACCCTGAGTTCAATCCTTAATACTGGCACAAAAACAAACGTAAACAGTGTCTAAATGCTAGGTTTATCTTTTGTGATTTTTTTTCATAATTGTACTTGGACTCTGTGTTTGTCATCCCAAGCTTAATACTTACAGAAGCGTTCCATTTCCTAAATCTGGGGGAAGTCTGATAATATTTCCCAAGGAAGAATTACAGGGTCTACTTCTTTGTGTTTGAAGAACAAATAGGGGTAACATATGCAATGCTTCTGGCATTTCCTTGATGAGCATTTAAAACATCCTTTCATTTTCTTCTCCTTACTTAATGAAAACAGGTGTTGAAGAAAACACGTCGTTTTTTTTTCCCCCTTGAGTGTTACCCATATGATAATAGTTTTTGCCCATTTGGGCTGGTCAGAGAAACAAGAGTCCTGAAACCATACAAGGCTGCATGGAGACTAAAACAAAACTAAACTAACAAAGCACACGCTTGAATTAACCAAGTCCCACTCACAAGACCTTGTTAAATCAGAACCTTAAATATTTGGCATGGCATTAGGACCTTGTATGTTCTTACTCCTGTTGATCATTAGGAAAACTATGCCAAATGCCTCCATATACATTTGTGTGCTCCTGGAGGGGAGGTTAGCAGCTGGGTGCTTACCTTTATCAGCTGTAGATTCAAGTTGTCTACATGGTAGTTGTCTCTGCTGAAACTCACATTTCATTTTACATGCATTGGGATTTCCCAAGAGAGCTAAATGTGTAGCCTGTAGAAAGCATCTTTATGTGATCATTCTAAAAATGTTACTTCGCATATTTCACACAGCCTCTCATCTGGAGACAAAGGAACCTTGGGCAGGAAGGAATGAGCGTGAGCGAGAGGGTTAGAAGCTTGCCAGAAGTCACAGGCAAAGAAGTATCAGGGCTGAAATGTGAACACAGTCATTCATCATCCTTCTTGATAGCACATTGTGCGCTTAGTAAGAAGTTAACACAGGGAACGGTTAAAGGAGGGATTCTGGTAGTAAGTACTTGAGAGTTTGGAGTGGATTTGGAAAGAACTGTTTGGAAGGAAGACAGGTTTTGGTGATATCCACCCAAAACAAAAGAAGTCAGAACTTCTTTGCCTTGTTCTGAGAATAATAGAGATGATTGTCAACATGAACTGTGTGACTATCGCTCAAGCAACTATTACTTTCACTAGAAGTGTGTGTGTATGTGTGTTTTTTTAAAATAGTACTAGGGTTTAAACTCGGGGCCTTGTACTTGCTACGCAGGATCTCTACTTCTGAGTTAACGCCCTCAGTATTCTCTTTATTTTTTCTGAATAGGGTCTTGCTCAGGCCAGCATGACTGTGATGCTCCTATTTATACTTCCTGCATAGCTGGGATGGCAGGCATGCATCACCGTGCCCAGCTGTTTCATTGGTCACATGGGATCTTGTAAACTTTTTGCCTGAGCTGGACTTTTAAACCATGACCTTCCCGATCTCAGCTTCCCACATGGTGCAGATTACAGGTCAGATTCACAGGGCCCAATTGTATTGAAATGGTAAAAACTGCCAGGAACCAGTGGCTCCTATCTATAAACCTTAGCTATTCAGGAGGTTGGAATCAGGAAGATAATGATTCAAAGCCAATCTGGGCAGATAAACCTGAAGAGATTCCATCTCCGGTTGACCAGTGCAAACCAAACTGGAGGTGTGGTTCAAGTGTAGAGCACCAGTTGAGCAAGCAAGCTCTGCCACTACCACCAAATATATAGCTATATACATACATACATACAAATGAAGCAATTATCAAATAAAGTGTTAGGAAACCATAAGTTAGTCATACAGAGTATATCTAGGCCTCAGTTTCCCCATAGATCAGAAATGGCAATCAATGCAAATGGTGTTTAAGGTCCTTAAAGTTCAGGCTGCTTTGCCTGCCTCCCAGCCATTCCTTTCTCATGACCCACTTTCCCAGCCTCTTTCCAATGGAACAGATTGAGAACAGCCAACAGAGTCAAATTCCCATTGAAAACACAGGTCTTGTTATTTTGGTACCAATTACAAGGTTATGGCTCGTGCTTAAAGGTGTTTAATATGCTGTAATGTTTAGACACACTTGGCCCCGACATTTATTGGGGCTGTTTGTAGCAACAAGAAGCATGCTCTCACTCCGTAAGTATGCAAGACGGCTGTTAAAACGGTACAGATGGGCCGGAAAGAGTGAGCCTCACATCAGCTACAAAGAAAGGTAACAAGTGTTTTGGGTTGCACTGTGGTTTTTACCTGCTGAGTAATCTCTCCTCAGCCGGGGCGGGGAAGGGGGGAGGGTCTTTATAGGGGCACATAGTTTTACTTTGCTCCAGTTGGGAACCTATTTGTAACAACGTTCTGCCTGATAGTTTTAGTCTTGTATGACTGTGCTCTATTCAGAGTTCTGGTTGTTTATAGTCTTATGACGACACAATTTGAGGAGAGTACTCCCTCCATGCTACCATGGCAAACTTATTCGCAAGAGCAGGCATGCATCAGAAAATCACAGCAATTGGAAACAGCCTGCTTTTTGTTTGTGTGATAGGAGGTTGTGTGCATGCACACATGGTTTGTGTGTTTGTGTGTGTGTGTGTGATTGTTGAGAAAGAGTCTCATTCTATAACCAAGACTCACCTCAAATCTGTGATCCTCCCTACATAGTCTGTTTTCGTACTATAGCCCGTAAAGGTAACATGTTTTCTTAAATGTATTTTTAAAGGGTTGTGAGAAAAGAAAGAGAAATAAAGCACAAAATTTGAAAAGAAAAAGAACATGCAAAACTATATATAGTCCCTAAAGTCTAAAATATTTATTCTCTGACATTTTCTGTGTTAAGAAATTCTGAACCCTTGTAATTATTTTGAACTATACCATAAATTGCTAGAGACTAGAGTTATCTTAATATACTATAGGCATTACAATTAATTCCTTCTATCTAGCTGGTTTGGATATCTATAATCTAAAAACTCTCTTCATTGTTCTCTTCCCAATCTCTTTCCAATCTTTTCTCTTCTATAAAATTAATATATTTTAATTTTTTATTATTTTTATTTGTTGGTCGTGGGGCTTGAACTCAGGGCCTGGGCTCCGGGCTTGCACTCTATCACTTTGAGCTACAGCTCCACTTCTATTATTTTGCTGGTTAATTGGAGATAAGACTTTTACAGACTTTCCTGCTTGGGCTGACTTCAAACTGTGATCCTTATATCTCAGCCACCCGTGTAGCTAGGATTACAGGCATGAGCCACCAGCACCAGATTATATTTTAACTTTCATAAAGGAGTGGGAGCACATAGCATTTGGCTAACTCTACCTGACTGATTTCACTTATTTTAGAGTCTTCCAGTTTCATTCTCACTACCAACTAGTAGCCATATTTCATTAGGTTGCATAGCAAAATAGTATCTAATTATATATATTTATCACATTTTCATTAGCTCGTTCATTAATACCATCAGCATTGGGAGATCCATGTCTTCATTATTGTGACTAGAACCTCAATAAACATGGGAGTGTAAGTAGTTTGATGTAATCATTGTCTTTCCTTTGGATGTACATCCAGTAACAGGATTGCTGGATCATATGGCAGTGTTATTTTTTGTCTGAGATTTTTTAAGGTATTGTGCTTTGTGCTCAAGTATCTCAGCTTGCTAGGCAGGTGCTCTACCACTTTAGCCACGCTTCCATCCCTTTTTGCAAGTGTTGGGGATGTGGCTCAATGGTAGAACATTGGCTTAACATGTGACATACCTTCAATTCAAGTCTCTAGGATGGCAAAAAAAAATAGCACAATGAAACCAACTAAAAGCTGGAAAAAAAAAACAAGAGGAAAAAAGAGATAAGAGAAAATAACAAGTGTGCAGTTGATCAGCCATGATATGCACGAATTGAAATGATACAATGAAACCCTTTGCACAATTAATATATGCTAATAAAATTATGTGTATAATTGAATTATATGTTATGGTATTGCTGGTTTCACTTGTAGTTGGTAAACTATAATTTACACTTCAACATGACAACTTCTCTCTTTCTCTGTTATTTAGACATATTTCCAAATTATGTTTTTATTAGACCAAAGAAGATTTCCTTTCTTGCTAGAATAGTTATTAATTCAAGGATTTTGTGAAAAAATATCCCTGAGCTGTTTCTCAAAACAGACATTTCTGGACTAAATTATATACTTTAAAATGTAAAATACATCAATTTTTTGTCATTTTTTATTGTGAAAATACTGTACAGAGGGGTTACAATTACATGGGCAAGATAATGAGTACATTTCTTATCAAGCATTGTAGCCTCCTCCTTTGTTTCCCCTTCCCACCCTTCCCATCCTCCCCCCCCTCCCCCCACTGAATCCTCCTCCTCCCTTCCCCCCCTCACCAAAGTTGTAAAGTTCATTTTTCACCATAACGACTTGTGCATCTCATTGTTGCAATGGGTCCACCTGTATCCCTATTTGTTTATTTATTTATTTTCTGCTTATGCGGTGCTGAGGAATTGAACCCAGGGCCTCATGCATGCAAGGCAAGCGCTCAACCACTGAGCCACCTTCCCAGCCCCTGTATCCCTATTTAAATGATTTGTTTTTTCCCTTCCCCTCCACAAATTATACCGACATCAAATCCAGTGAAAGCAGGGGTTATGCCATGGGGGAGGGACATACAAAGTAACAAAGAAATAATCTTATAAATACATTAGAAACAATCACATGAAAGAAAAAAAAAAACATTTGAATACATATCTTAGAGTTTATTTCCCTAACATCAACTTATCTGACCTTTTCTGCTTGACTCAGACATATACCATTTGTTAGGAAATGGAAAGACTTGGAAAAATTATATCAAGTGAAGTAAGCCAGGCCCAAAGAAACAGGTCCCAGGGTTTCTCTTATTTGCAATAACTAGTATATGTCTGAGTCAAGCACATCAGTTCTGTATTTGCAATTGAGCAGTTGTGGATTTTGTTTGCTCCTTTGTATGAAATAACTTCCTCCAACATTTCTCCCATCGCTTACAATTTAAAGGCCAATCTTTAATGCACATTTTTGGGAATAGCCATTGGAAATACAATAATATTGACCATTAGCAAGCAAGATTATAGGCCCATGAGCATTTATCAAGAACCATGCTTTTTAGCGGATTCTTGGTCATATTGCTGAGGTGAACGAAGCCAGCAGGTCTTTCCTTAAAGCCTCTGTACCTAATGATAAAAATCGCTGCCTCATTGATTCTGTACCACTTGGCAGAAATGCATAAGTCAGCTTTTCAGGTAATTAAGGCTTGTTCCTTTGGACAAAAAAAAATTTAAATTACTCTTTTATAAAATATTTTAAATGTATTACATATTTTTTAGAGCTCCTTTGACAGACCATATTAAACTTCATTTGACCTTTTATTGATGATTGGTATCACTCTTATGAATTACAATAATTGTTCTGTGTTGTAAATCAGGATTGCTATCAAGGGAAATTAACAGTGCAAAAACCTGCTTTTCTTTTTGTTAAATTAATTCAGATTGCTGGGTCTTTTGTAACTGTAATGTCCACATTGTTTCTCTGTCTTTGTGTATGTCTTTGTCTTTCTGACTCTTTCTTTCTCTCTGTCTTGATCTCTGTCTGTCTCTCTATCACTGTCTGTCTCTCCCTCTTTCTGTCTCTGTGCTAGAGCCTCAACTCAAGGCCTAGGTAGCTCTTTTCCTGAAGTCCCACTCTCAGCCTTTTTCTTTTAGGTTATTTTTCCTAACCAACAGGCCTGAGACTGCAATCCTCTTCCCTATGTATCTATAGTTGAATGAGAGGCTCATACTTCCATGCCAGGCCCTGATTTTTTTGTTAGAATGTTTTATTCATCTTTTAACCATTACAATGACACCTCCCTATTTTCAACATGAGACTGGAGTCAAAAAAGAACACTAAGGTAGAGCATCAATGATAGTGATCATTTAGAGAGAGAGAGAGAGAAAGGGTATGTCGTGCCCAGCAGGGGATCTGGGTATCAGAATATCTCTTAAGAACACTGTAGAGAGCCAGCAAAGGTGAAGGGTAGGAATCGTAGTGTTTCTAGACATGCAGTGATAGAGACCAGACAATAAGTTACTCATCTGAGAGAATGCAATTACACCAAGACGGCATACCTTAACTAATTCAATGCTCAGAGAATCATAAACTAAATTGTTACTCTAGAGGCTGCTGTTATTGTCTGTATTTTACAGAGAAGGAATCCCTGGTTTAGAGAAACTGAGCAGGTTATCAAAAGTCATGCAATGGGACAAAGACTTAAATCCAAATCTCCTTGAATTCAGACCAAACTCTGAGTCCACCAGCTGTGTTGTAGGCATTTGACTTTTGACCTTAGACTCACTCTATGAGGATGAAGTATTGTACACTTCAGTTTCCTTGGCATAGATGGCAAAAGTGCTAATCATTTGTGTAATTTAAGAAATCCATCTCGGCAGATCAGCTGTGGCTCAGAGATCAGGAGGATCACTGTGCTAGCCCAGCCCAGGCACAACTGCTTGTGATACCTCCATGTGAACAGAAAAGGCTGAATGTGGTAGCATGCATCTGTCATCTCAGCTTCAGTGAGAAGCATAAATAGGAGGATGGAGGTCCAGGCCAACTCAGGGAGAAAAGTGAGACCAAGTCTTAAAAACAGAACAAAAGAGGTTGGGAATGTGACTCACGTGGTAGAGCACCTTCCTAGCCAAATACAAGGCTTGGCTTCTGAGTTCAAAATCTCAGGATAATCAAAAAAAAAAGAAACTCATCTTAAGTATCATTCAGGAAGAAAAAGGAAATTCACCCAGAGCCGTTAGAGTGCTTTTCTATAAAACTGTATAATGCCCTTGGTTTTATTGCTTCTTAATTATTACTGTCTCTGCTAGTAAAATCCTACTCCATCAGATCATAAGTGGAATATTTTATTCCACATAACTGCAAACATCGACCAGAAAGGTTGCAAATGTACCCAGTCCTTGTCCCTTCCCCTTTTCCAAATGGAAGCGGCCATGACTTGTTTAGAATTAGAGATGGAAATAGGCAAAGTGTAACCTCAACACAACCACAGTTTAAGCAAGGCAGAGCTGCTCCCATACATGCGCAAGCCCAGGATGATTTGACAGCTGTTGCTCAAAGCTCTCAGTGAGTCAGGATGCTTTGTGCTCAATGATCACTCATTGCTGGAGTGTGGTCTCCAGCATATCCCAAGCAATCGATGCATGGATACCAAAATGGAAAGAGGTACTTAAGGAGTAAAGTTCAGAAACTCATACTTCAAGGGTCAACTTCTGTGGCCAGAGATAGGGCCGCATAATCACACAGAACACCGAGGGAAACTGGGAAATAGATGTTCTCTTCCGGATAGCCATTTGTTTCGCTAGAAATCCCAGCACTGTGGAACAGGGAGATGGATTTTGGAATGCAAGGTCTGGCACCATTCGTATTGTGAGAGGCATTCACTGACTCCCCACAAAGTTGGGTTTTCTGTGAGTCTGCTGCCCTAAAGATCTAGGGATTTGGGGTTTTCCCAAAGATATCCCATAAACCCTCCTCAATGCATAGCTGATTTCAATGTCTGTTTCTATCTTAGATAGGACTTCATCAACCCTATGTCAGGGAACAAGATAGAGGAACAGACAGTTGAGGAACATGAATATTTATCAGTACCAAACATATATACATAATATTCACATTAATTTATATACCTGTATGTTTTATATCATGACATTACCTACATATCATAGATCTTTATAAATACATAGATATTCACATGCTATATAGCCCTGATTGGTTAAATATGTGAGACATACATACAAATTACATAAACATGAATGTGTGATTTAGTGATTCAACTGCTGTGGTCTGAAGGTTTCTCCTCCCATGTCCCCCATCAAATTCACATGTGGGACCCCAATTGGTCTATATCCAAGGGTTTTGTTGTTTATAAGCAACCTAGTATATGCTGTTTTGTTATAGCTGCCTCAAAAGACTAAGATATAGTCGTGAAATGAATGCCCATCCATGTCAAGAAGTGGAACAGGTGAATGATCTTAAGCAGACCACTCAAACTCTCACGTATACAGCTGGAAATCTCCACACATAAAATAAGTACATACAAAAAGGGAGTTTGTATGTGTGTGAGTACATAAATAAAAATTCCAATTAAAAACCTTTAAAATGGATTCTAGCGTTTAAAGTCTTCTGAGAATTTGTTGTTGTTTTTAATCCTCAAGTGCTCTTCCTGGTAAAACTTGACTAGATAAAATAACTAAAAGTGCCATATCATCATCAGCAAGGTTTGGTCCATTTAGGAATAAGGTAATAAACTCCATTTAATAACATCACCCTTAAGTGATAAATACGTGTATGCTTAATGCTCCAGAAACAGGTTGTCTGACTTTTAAGGTTGTGTTTTAGATCTGCTACCTTAATTTAATTCTTGGTGTCAGAGCTTCATTAAAGTGCCCAAGCATGAAAGATATCTAATTTGTTGCTCTAGATAATTAAATCATGTCAAGGGCTAGATTACCTCTATAAAGTAATGTCAATTTTTAAAAAGTTTTTAAACCCCATCCCCAAATCCCAAACTTTGTTGTCTTTTAATTGGAATTTTGAACAGCTACTTTTTTTCAGAAGGCTTCATGATTTTTAGAAATTGGAGTCAGAATGCAGAGTGAGTTGTAAATATGGGTTTTGATTTCATGTAGGAGCAGTAGGAAAGGGGCTAGAGAAGCACAGCTTCAGGATGAGTGACCCCTAGGCATTGATAGAGATGAAGGCAAAGAAATAGATGGATGTTAAAGGAGCCACAAGAGAGAATGGGGAGAGGAGTTAATACACTTAGAACATGAAATGTTAATCACACTAACACTGCTGGGCTTACCTCTAGACAATGGAGAGCAAGGAAAATGGTCTTTCCTCATTGTTCTGTGAATTGTCCATCAGCAGTCATTCTCTGAGACAGTTATTCAGAGTGTCTCATTTGCAATGGCACTGCCACCTGGCTTGTTTTCCCTTGTACAAATCCAAGATATATAGAGTTACCAAAAAACTCAAGGGAGAGGGAGAGGGGGTGGGAGGGGAAGATGGAAAGGGAAGGGGAAGGGGGAAAGATGGAGATGGGGAGGGAGAGGGAGGAGGAGAAGAACAGGCAGAGGGAGAGGGAGAGGAGCAGAAACCATATCGTAGTGGGTGTGGTTCCAGCCATATTTCACCCCCTAGCAAGATCCTGGAGACAGGGTGAGCTGTGAAATGTATTATCTTCAATTTCCTTCCTTGTAATCCCCACATCACCATGAGTGTGAACATAATGTGTACAGACGCAGACAAGTGCAAGATCGGGTGCACTGTGACTTCTTTGGCAAGTGACGTACTAAAGAAAGAACTCTGTTCCAGTTCTGTAGGAAGGGCAGGCTGCACTGAGCATTACAAGTAGGCATGCTTGTCCTCACTGAAACTTTTGTATAGTGTTCAAGGACAGTTTGACTTATATGCAGTGTTCGTCAGTTTTCTGTTACTGTAACAAGCATCAGAGACAATTAACTTATATGAAAGAAAGGTTTACTTCTACTCAGTTTAGAACGTTACTGTTTTCCCAGTCATAGACCTTTCGGGTCTATGGACAAGTAGCACACCATAATGGGGACCTTTGACAGATGGAGCTCTCACTTCATAGTCAGGAAGTTGGAGAGAGAAACAGGAAGAGAGATAAGGAGCCCACAATCCCTTCTAAAGTTTCCATCACCTCCCAAAAATTTCAAGTGGGTGATTAAGGTTTTAACACATGGGCCTTTGGGGTCAGAGTCTATTCAAACTATAGCATATGCTTTCTTCAGATCCTAACTGCCATTATTTTCAAATTTTGGTTTTCTCCTTTTAATTTCCTTGGGTTTACCAAAGATCTTCTTAAGTGGGGCAACTTCAAAGAGAAGGAGAATCCACATTGTAAATGAGTAATGGATACCATCACAACCCTACCATTTCCTATGATCAGGAAACTTGGGTTTCTCTTCATACTGAGTAAAATAGGAATGAGGTATTTTTTTCATGCTCAGATCCTGGCAGCTACGGAGGTGATTATTGCTTTTATGGCTTATCTTTTTCACATTATCATACAGATAGGGTCATACAGTACATGGTATGTTGAATCTGGATACTTTCGCTTACCCTAATGAATTTCAGATTCTTCCATTTTATTGTGCATATCAGAATTTCATTCTCTCTCTCTCTCTTTTCTTTCTCTCCTTCCTTCCTTCCTTTCTAACTTTCTTTCTTTCTTTCTTTTTTGGTCGGTCGTAGGGCTTGAACTGTGGGCCTGGGTGCTATCCCTCAGCCCTTCAGCTCAAGGCTAGCATTCTACCGCTTGAGCCACAGTGCCACTTCCAGTTTTCTGAGTGGTTTATTGGAGATAAGAGTTTCACAGACTTTCCTGCCCAGGCTGGCTTTGAACTGTGATCCTCAAATCTCAGCCTCCCGTAGCTAGGATTACATGTGTGAGCCACTGGCACCTGGCCTCTTTTTCTTTTATCAACTGGGTAGTAGTCTATTGTGTGGATGTACCATGGCTGGTTTATCCATTCAGCAATTGATGGAAGCCTGGGTTATTCCTAGTTGATTCAATAATGAATAAAATCACTGTAACTGTTTCGGTACTAGGTTTTTGTATGAGCAAAAACTCCCATCTGTATCTCTAGTAAATTTCAAAGGACTGGAATGTCTGGATGCTAGTGTTTAAAGATAAAAGAAACTTCCAAAGCATTCAAATCATTTACTTAACTGATTTCACTATTTTAAAAAAAATTGGTGGTCATAGGGCTTAACTCACGGCCTGGGTGCTATCTCTGAGCTTTTGTGCTCAAGGCTAGCACTCTACCACTTTGAGCCACAGCTCTACTTCTGGTTTTATGGTAGCCAATTGGAGATAAGAGTCTCTTGGGCTTTCCTGCCCAGGCTGTCTTTGAACTGCAATCCTCAGATCTCAGCCTCCTGCTGTTCCTTGGGCAGGTAAATATATATATTTATATATATATATATATATATAAATATATATATATATATATAGACAGAGATACAGATATTAAAAAGTTATTTCACTCATTTTAACCCACTAATGCCTGAGACTCCTCTGAGCTTAGAAGCAAAGCCTCAGGTAGGTAAATAAAAACTACAGTTATTTTTGTGAGAGTGGGATTCCTAAATGTGCACTAAGCACTTTGCTCTTTCCAGCTGCCTTTGCTCCTGTGCCTAAGGGTTGTCTCATAGAGATCTGATACAGTCTGCCCACTGCTAGGCAACTAGGTGACTTGGCTCTATGAGTGTCTTCCTCCAGCAAGCGAGTGTGGGCCTGTCCTCACAGTCATGACTGAGGCACGTAAGGACAAGTCCCACAGCGCAAAGACACCTCAGAACACTACTGCTGTCCACCTGTTCACATTCTATTGGCCCACACAAGCCACATGGCAAAGCTCAGAGCCAAGGCACAAAGCTGTTCACTCCCACTCTCTAGCACGTGCTACCTTAAAAGTGACCAAAATGGGATGGGGCTGCCATGAATAGAGAGACTAAAAGGAAAAGAATTGAATGTCCAGATATCAATTCATCCATCTCTGCTCAATTGATTTTCTAAAAGATGCCATGGCCACTCATGGAGGAGAGGAAAGTCTCTTCACAAAATGGTGTTGAGTTGGCAGTTGGATGTTGTATGCAAAGAAGGAAGTGGTATCCCTATCTCACACCACACAGTAATCAAAGCAAAAATTCCAAATCACTTTGAGAAAAAAAATATCACAGTGATAGATAGAGATAGATAGGGTTAAATGCTCACACTCCTGGCTTGTCCAATCAATTCTCGCACTAAATACATGAGCAGTCAAGGAAAGAAAATAGATAAATCAGAATTTCTAAAAAAAATTCTATATTGAATATATAAAATGTATCTAGTAGGAGAAAGTATTTACACTCATGTATAAATATTAGTATTATACTCATGTATAGCTTCTCATATTCCAAATATATAAAGAACTTCTATGACTCAACCTCTAAACGATAAATACATCAATCAATCACAGAGACACCTAACAAACTAAAATGGGAAAACTAAAGGGAAAAACTAAAATAGACTATTTTTTCCAAAGAAGGTATTAAAATGACCAACAGTTGGCCTGGGAAGGTAGATCAGTGGTAGAGCACTTGCCTTGCATGCCTGAGGCCCTGGGTTCAATTCCTCAGCACCACATAAACAAAAAGAAAAAAGCCAGAAGTGGTGCTGTGGCTCAAGTGGTAGAGTGCTGGCCTTGAGCTGAGAAGCTGAGGGACAGCACCCAGGTACAGAGTTCAGGCCCCATGACTGGACTCAAAAAAACAAATAAAATAAAATAAATAAAATGACCAACTGCACCTTAAAAGATATTAAACATAATTCATCATTAGGGACATGCAAATCAAAAATGAGTTGAAGATGGCTATTTAAAAAAATTTAAAATAATGCATCTTGGTAAGAACATGGAAAAAGTAAAACCATTGTATATTGCTGGTGAGAAAATAAAATTGTGCAGCCATGGCAATTTCCTCAAAGTTAAACATAAGCTTATATCACTCAGTAATTCTACTCCCAGCTATATGTCCAAAGGAAAAAACCCAAGAAAGTTCCAAATAAACACTAGTTGGTGATTGTTTGTAGCAACCCTATCACACAGACAAAGGAAAGAAAACTCTGTGCCTGATGATGAGTGATTGGATAAGCATACAATAAAATATTATTCAGCCATAAAAAGAAATGAATTACTGATTTTGCCACGAGGAAGATGACAGTTGGAAAAATAGCATGCTCACTGAAAGAAGCTGTAATAACATAGAAAGTGCAATTTTATTTATGTGAAACATCCAAGTAGCTAAATCAATAGAGACCACAGGGACCTGAGTAATGTGTGAGGAATTTTCTTTGGGTGTGATGGGACGGCTTTAGAACTTGTCATAGCTGCCGATTATACAACCCTGTGACTATCCTAAGTGCTGCCGAACTGCACACTTTGAAAGGATTAGCTTTATATTATAGACATTCCACCTCAAATAGAAAATAATAATAATAATTGGAGGGAATTGGCCAAATGTGTACTGGAAAAATGTGGGCCTCCCTTATCATAGACCAGGAAGAATTGTATCCTCTGCTATGCCCTGTGTGCCTAGATTCCCTTTAGATAATACAAACACAAAGTCACTACTATGGAATCTCTCGATCCTGTTCTACCTCGGAGACACACCCAACAACCACTAATCCTGTGGCCTAAATAAATAAGCACAAAATACCAAGTTACTTCTCTCCCCTGGGTCTTAGGATCTACACATATGCCACAAGTATATTGCCATCCATCAATGTATTCTTCTAGCCTAGATGCTAGGTCTAGCCAGCAGCAGGCCAGATAGTTCTAGATGAAGAAGAACAAAGTGAATAAGGAATGATGGATTCAGATATGGAAGAACAACTGCATTCATTCCACTGCAGGCCTGGTACCACTTTCCACCCACTGTTGACCACCTGAGAAATGACACCTCCCCTTTCTATAAAAAGAAAAAAAAAAACTTCCATGAGACGGAGACACCACTCATCTTCAAATGGAATGAGAAAGATCTCTGAAGTCAGTCTTGGCCTATGAAGGGAAGCTGCCAGCACACAGGTTTTGACTGAGAGGCCCACAGAAAGAAAAGCAGGCCTCCTTCTACCTTGAAGCTCGAGTGACATTTTGTCTATTACTTCCCATCAGAGCATTATTATTCCTCCCAACTCACATACAGCACTTCCTATAGAGAGAGCATTTTTTTAATCTGCAAATGGCCCTGGGAGGAAAATGGTGCTTGCCTTCTTCTTCTTCTTCTTCTTCTTCTTCTTCTTCTTCTTCTTCTTCTTCTTCTTCTTCTTCTTCTTCTTCTTCTTCTTCTTCTTCTTCTTC
>NW_012267235.1:9173866-9185143 GCF_000151885.1 Dipodomys ordii
TTCTTCTTTCTTCTTCTTCCAGGAAGGGTCAGACTGACATTCAGAAGCATCAAAGTGAGTTTCATAAAGTCCTAAAAACCAGAAGAGAGTGAGAGTTCACCCACTGGGTCATCTTCACCTCCACCGCCTTACACATCCTCCAAACACTCACAGGGCCTCCACCTGCCTCCAGGCCCGTCTCACTCTACCTTGTCTCCTTTCCTGATACACTACACTTTGTGCAAGTCTTCCATGGTTGTCAAACACCAGAAATAGTACTGGGAGCTGGTGGCTCACATCTGTATGCTACCTACTCTGGAGGCTGAGATCTGAGGCTCTGGGTTTGAATTTAGCCTGAGCAGCAAAGTCTGAGAGGCTCTCTTTTTTGATTAACTAGCAAAAAGCTGGATGTGGAGGTGTTAAGGGGTAAATCACTAGCCTCGAGCAAAATAGCTAAGTCAGAGCTTGAGGTCCTACATTCTACACCTGGGCACAGCAAGTAAACAAGCAAGCAAACAAATAAATAAATCTGATCATGCCTCTTCTCTTAACACACGCCCATGCTCCCCATGAACACCATCTTTGTCCACAGGACACAAAAGAATCATCTACCACCTCACTTTCCAGCCTCTGTAGCTCCTCCTCCTCCTCCTCCTCCTCCTCCTCCTTCTTCTTCTTTTTCTTCTTCTTCCTTCCCTTCCTTCTCTTTCTCTTTCTCCTCCTCCTTCTTTTTCTTCTTTTTGTGCTAGTACTGGGATTTGAACTTAGGACCTTTAGCTCTTCCTTGGCTCTTTTTTTTTTTTTTTGCTCAAGGCTGGCACTTTACCACGTGAGCCATAACTCGACTTCCAGCTTTTTGCTGGTTAATTGGTGATAAGTGTCTCACAGACTTTCCTCCCTGGGCAGGCTTTGAACTCAGATCCTCAGCTCTCAGCCTTCTGAGTATCTAGGATTACAGGCATGAGCCATCGCCACCTGGAAATTTAGTTATTTTTATGCTTGTGTTTTATTGACACATACTAACCTTAATTGTATATATTCATAGGCTCCAGTGTGATATTTCCATATATCTGGATAACATACAATGAACAGATGAGGATCACAAAAATATTTACCATCTCCAACATTTGCCATTTCTTTGTACTGGAGATATTCAGAGCCCTTTCTGCCAGTTATTTTGAAATGTGCAATTAATAGTTGCCAACTATAGTTGCCAATCTACTGTGCCCTATGGGGCATTAGAAGTTATTCCTATTATCTGACATCCCTTTCCCCATTAACCTTCCTCTTTTCTTCCTCCCCCATCCCAGCCCCTGGGAACCACTACTTTCTCAACTCTATGAGGGCAGTTTTTTAAGCTTCCCCATGTAAATGAGGGTGTATATTAGGTTATTTGTCTTTCTATGCTTGACTTATTTAACATTATGCTCTTGAGGCTCATATCCCTCGGCTGCAAATGACAAGGTTTATGGCTGGATTTTAATTCCTGAATTTGAATTGCAGTTCAGATCTCTTCCTAAACTGACTCCCCCTCCTTTGCGGGTCTTCTCCTCTGGGTAAACACATGGACACCTGTCTATCCTGTAGGTGAAATGTTCCTGTCTGGCAAATTTTTCCCTGATTCCCATAGGAAGATCAGCCATTGCCTTCTGTGAGCTTCATTAGCTTTGTAGACAAGACAATTGCCTGAAAGAACTTTGTATCTTACTAGAAATATAGATCCTGGATTCTGTAAGGTCATACACCAGAGTTTTTCCTTATTATATCCTCCTTGCATGTTTCAGACTCTGAAATAAGTCACTAGGCAGAGACTTACTATATACAACATTCACTCAGTAAGTGTTCATTAGATGTTGACAGTGTAGGACTTAGGAGCCTTTATAATGACTCAGATGCTTTCCCTTCTCTTCCTGTGCATATCTCTATTAGTTTGGTGCTTGTCCTTTCTACAAGGGATCTGCATGCATCATTGGGTGTGTTTGTTCTCTCTCTTTCTCTTTCTCTCTCTCTCAATGTCTTACAGATGCAGGGCAGGAGCAGCAGCAGGAGTCTGGATGACAAAGTATAACCTAATTTCTTCTGTCCTTGGGTCAGGGGCCAGGAGTCATATTGCATCTACTTCAAGGTCTTTGAGACTAGAAACCTGTAAGACAGCTGGCATCCATGGCCTCTCCAGAGAACCTGGACCAGCATTGACCCCCAAATCCCAGGGGCTTAGGCCAGACACAGTCAGCAAGGGGAATGCAATACTTCAGATGGTTCACAGTTCATTCTGGTTTCTATTTATCTCTCTCCCTTGGCAGGTAGGGCAGGGGTGAGAGGAGAATGGAACAGGTGGAGGATGGAATTTGATCGAATTACCTGCCAAGGCTTCAGAAAGCCCACAGAAAAGATACTGGCAACTTGACTTTGCATCTCTTTAAGAACCATCCCCCGAAGGCTGTGGATGGAGGTGCAGGTGCCTGGGAAAGTACTGGGCTGCACTCTGATGAGTCACATGACAGTGGCGAGTAGGAACACACTCTTCTTGGCAGAAGTGAAAAGAGCCTGCTGCCAGCCAGCCAGATCTGAGACTTCCCCCAACCTACTTTCGGCCTACTGATATTATTTACACCTGCATCTCTCATGTCGCTGCACAACCCCAACAAGGCTTTCTGTCCTAAGAAAGGCTAGAGTCAGCACTCCCATGTAGCATGGAGTCCTCTCCTTTTTACCATTCACCTCCTGTCTGACACACTAAAAATGGTACTGTCCCTCCTGCTTTATTTGATATGTGGGCATCCATTATGGAGTAACTGGGATTATTGTCTCCACTGAAAGAAATACATAGATATCAGTTATGAAAGAATATGTCCTAGTTTGATACATTTGCAGCTTCAACTTGGTCCAGTGAGTTTCCTCCATCCTCTGGAATATGGTAGTTTTATGATGTCTGACACTTATTGGATATCTATTTATTCAACGGCCCCTCCAGCATCGATTGATTTGTGTGTATTTGCTGAGCAATTAGGCAAAGCATGGCTCTGAAAATATATTCTATACCTCAGTGATTAGACAGCTATCTAGTGTTTCTCAAATGGTATTTATTATTATTATTATTAAGTAGTTATACAAAAGGATTTCAATTCAACGTGTTAAATTTATGTGTAACAATGCATCTTGATCAATGTCAGCTTTTCTACCATTCTCCTCTCCTAGTTATGCTATCCCTCCCCCACCTCCTTTCAAGTTACTTGGTTCTATTCTCACTATGTACATTGAATATTATGACTGCATCCTGGTGTCTTCTGAGGTTCACCTGCTACTCAGTTCCTGCCTGATTCCATCTAGAGGTTTGGGGTCTTTTTTCTTCCACCAAATAAAGAACTATGTGGGGCACTGGTAGCTCATGCCTCTAATCCTAGGAGGCTGAGATCTGAGGATTGCAATTCAAAGCTGGCCCAGGCAGGAAATTTCACGAGACTCTTAACCTCAAATTAACTACTAAAAAGCCAGACGTGGAGCTGTATCTCAAGTGGGAGCACGCTAACTTCGAGCAACAAAAGCTTAGGGACAGCACCCAGCCCCTGAGTTCAATATCATGACTAGCACAATGAGAGAGAGAGAGAGAGAGAGAGAGAGAGAGAGAGAGAGAGAGAGAGAATGAATTAAGAAACTAAGAGGAAAATTTGGAGCAGAGACAAAGTTTATTGGAAAATGATAGTAAGATACCTGGGAGGTGAGAATGGCCTCTTGGCTATTGCAGATTGGTATAAGCCCCCAACAAGGACTCTTGGCTGGAGGTCACCATATACTGTATGAGATCTTGTGCACCTGCTCTGCAGGCCAGGAAGAGAAGGAGGAGAAGGAGGAAGAGGAGGAGGAAAGAAAGGAAGAGAAGGAAGAAGAGGAGGAGGAGGAGGAGAAGGAGGAGGAGGAAGAGGAGGAGGAGGAGGAGGAGGAAGAGGAAAGTGAGAGGTGGGGCCCAGAAATCAGTAGCCCATTTGCAGTACCTGTGGGAGTCCTCCTTTATATCCATTTGGACGAGTCTTAGCTGTTCTAGCATCTGGTTGGGTCACTGCCCATGGGGTGGGGCGCTTCTCCCGTCAGCCTTCTCCTGATCCTTAGTGGCTGTGTTTCTTTCAGAGCTGACCTGGGTTTCCCAGGATCTTCAGGAGGAAGAGGGAATGTTATCTCCATTAGGCCACTGTGTCCAGTCTGTATAATCACTCCCTTGTTTCCCCTCCCTCATTTAGAATCAAAGTCTCTAGTGTTCTATAATGTACCCCCCTCTATGATTTTCTCGGAGCTTCCAGGAATTCCCCACATCGGATCTGAAATGGGTTTCCACTATTATCATGGGCCTCACAGTCTTTACAAGAATATCTCTGAAGGCCTCCATCTGTTGCCTGACATTTCCTTGCTCTTCTCTCGTGGTCCTTCCAGGCACCAGAAATCCTTCTCAAAAACCTAGGCTCAGCAAGTACCAATGCAGTGTGAGGCCCTCAAGGCCTAACTCTACACGTGTTCTCTAAGGATGAAAGTTTGCAAGATCACGAGAAAAACACACCCCACATTAGGGAAAGCAGCCCTTCCTTGGTAACCAGAGACTACAAGTATGATGCCCAGAACAAGTATGAGATGATAGTCACTACATTGCTCTTACAAATAGCATTTCTCTGTGCTGTTTACAGTTTGGTATTTTATTCATCGGAGACCAGAAACATGTCCAGACGTCTTGAAACCCATAAATTAACAAAATTTCAGGCTCAAACTTTGACCATGTTATAGCTTTTATACTTTTTTTTAATAGAAGTCATACCTATTCACAGTAGAAGAAACTAATAAAGGTAAAATAAAACCCCAACTAATCATCTTGGAATGTATTCTGTCAGTGATCTTTGCCACTTATTTGAAATAAACAAGAATAAATGATATTGATCAAAATTTCTTTTGTAACAGGGAAAGATGTGATAGATGGGCAAGGGGAAAATGATGGAAGGGATGACTCTGATCGAGAGACATGTTAAGGGCTGGGAAGGTGGCTCAGTGGTGGAGCGCTTGCCTTGCATGCATGAGGTCCTGGGTTCGGTTCCTCAGTACCACATAAGCAGAAAAAAAAACCGGAAGTGGTGCTGTGGCTCAAGTGGTAGCATGCTAGCCTTGAACTGAAGAGCTGAGGGACAGCACCCAGGCCCAGAGTTCAGGCCCCATGACTGGAACACCCTCCCCCCAAAAAAAGAGACATGTTAAAACAAAATGCGATTGTACAATTATTTGAAGATAATTTTAAAAATGATGCTGTACTGGTTGAGAGATGTGACTTTGATACTGAGACCCTAATGGGAGATGAAGCAGCAAAAGTTGGTCTTTTGAACTTGTTTGAACAACCACAGAGTGTGGAATTGGGCTTCCATGGAGGAAGACAAGTGGGCAAAGGTGTGACCAGGAACTCTGTTGACCCCATTGAGGGGGTAAGGAGGAAAGCTGACAGTTTAGATGGAGATACGATGATCATAGAAAGGTTGGATGAGATGGTTGGATCATGGACTGTGCACCTTAAAGGAACACAAAACCAAGAGAGGTGCATACAGAAATGTGGGGGTGAGAAGTTTAATTAAGCTAGACAGAAAGTATTACACATTACAGTAAAATCAAGAGACAAATTAGGTGAACTATCAAGTAATAAAACATCTTAAGGTGGTGGGGAAGGATGGTAGAGTGGGGTGGTGGGGAGGGGGGGGATGGAAGGTGACAGAAGGAATAGCTCATGGTGTATTTTAAGCCTGTGGGTTGTGAGCCATCTCACTGGGAAAACATTCAAACAAAGTTCAGGAGTAGTGGAAGTCTTGGAAAGGGCAAGAGTTGACAATTTGACTTCACCAATCTGACCCAATGAAACCCTCACCCATCGCCATGGACTCACGATTGTGTCCTTTTCTCTGAGTGTGGGGAGGGTTATATCTTAATAGCCTGGGAACAGAGAGGAAAGGAAGAAAATGCCCTCCAGATACGCATCCAATTAAATTTAGTCATAGTCTGTAAAATAGTTCTAAAGATGCAGAAGGATTGGTGTATTGCTTAAACTGACAGATTAGTTTTAGGATCTCAATTGAAATTGCATGACTCAGTGATTCATTTTATACATGTTGGTTGCACGATGGAAAAAGTTGGTGTTTTTTTTAAATTTCAAACAAAGTTGGTGTAGATAATTAGAATGCTTAAAAGAAATTAAGATTCTTCTATAATAATACTCAATACATTGGATCTACTATATTAAATAAGTTTTGCTCATTAGAAGCATATAGTCAATTAGAAAATTGAGCATTATAAACGTATTTAGGAATGGTTAATGAGCTGATATCATGGCACCAACTTGTGCTTCTAGCTACTTGAGAGGCTGAGGTAGGAGAATGGTAGCTTGAGGCCAGATCTCTTCAGTCCTCTCACCCCTCTCCATTCTTTTCTATTCTTCTGTGAGGTCAACATTTTTTAGATCTTACCTATAGATATACTCTTGAGTTTTTACCTTTATGCTCCTGGCTTACTTCCGTTTACACATTGCCCTGCAAACTGGAGGACTACCATGTTGTCACAAGAGACATGATTTCGTTTTACAGGATAGTATTCCATTGTGTGTCCTTTATCTATTCATCATTTCCTTTATCGATTCATCATCCCTGGGCATTTAACTTACTTCTATAACTTGGCTGTTATAGTGTCCCCATCGGAGTGCAGAAAGCCCCTTGACATACTGATTTTATTATATGTATATATACATATATATATGTATATATACATATGTGAGTGTGTTTCCTGTGATAAAACTACTGGATCACATGAATTTTATTGTTCTTAAGTTTTAGCAAGGATTTCTTTTAGAATAACAGAGTTAAAAGTACAGGGGGAAAATGAAAAAAGAGAGAGAAATATTTCCTGTTCCCCACACAGGAACTAGATTCACTATGGGACTTTCTATCAGTAGCTTTTACAGTTCTTGAGCTGGGCAAATGCACTGGATCATATCCGGCGATAAATCCTAATCCTTAGACAAGGATTCTGGGTGCTTAAGATGGATGAGTCACTCTCAAAACCCAGGTGACCTTTAGACTTCCTTTTGCCAGATATGGTCTTTTATTCTTTATCTCTTTATCCATGCATGAAGAGATCCCAGGTTCTCACCAAAGAATAAGACAAGAGTTACATAGCCCTTCCCACACTGCCTAGTCTTGTAACTTAACATTCAAAAGGAAGTATTCTGGGAGAGGAGTATTTTTAAATTTTTTAAACAGAAACTTTCTTCATGAGTATTGCTTATGACCCATTCACCAAAACATACCTTTCTCACAAATTTATCTGTCTGCTTGTCTATCTATCTATCTATCTATCTATCTATCTATCTATCTATCTATCTATCTATCTATATCAGTACTGGAATTTGAGCATAGGGCTTCCCAATTGCTAAATGGTCTATGACCTAACACTTGTGCCACACTTCCAGTTGTTTTGCTTTGGTTATTTTTTAGATAGGGTCTCACCTTTTGCCTGTGTCAGACTGTATTGTGATGCTCCTATTGACACAATCTACCAGAGCTAAGATGACAAGCATCCACCACAAGGACAAGCTTTTACTGTTGAGATGGAATCTTGTGAACTCTTGGTCCTACAACCATGATGCCTTCTGATGTTCACCTTCTCAGTAGCTAGATTTACACCAGTGCCTTGCCTATTTCTCAACTCTCAACATTATCTGTCTTGCTAGCAGTTTGCAGCAAGTGTCTTCATTTTGCAAAGTGTTCAGGCAAAGGAGTCAAAGCTCACCTCAGGCTTTTGGTAGGCATCCATCTTAGGATAGAGAAAGTGTTGAAGGTTTAGTGTCTGCTATGGTTTAGTGACCTGGGTGATACATTACAATGAGTAATGTACCTGCTCATGTTCCTCTGCCTCTGCACACCCTCGTCCATTGGCGATCTTATTCCGATGTCCCTGTCTCCAGGTCCCCCCTTCTGTAGAGCTTTCATAAAACAAAACACATTGTCTCCCAAAGAGGAAAATAGGAGAGAGAGAAAAAGAAGGAAGATGTGCATCTGCCTTGGAACACAGAGCAAATGTCTCATGAACTATAAAATCCCTTAATAGCAGCAAGAAGTGAGTTGAGAACCAGTAACCTTCCCCTACGTGTCACCAACAAGGAAGGTTAAGGCAGATTCCATACCCATTAAGTGATATTATAATTGCATTCCATGGTCATTAACTAAATGTGCTAAATGTTGTTTTCCAGGGCTGAGTTTGAAAGAGCAGGACAGAGAATGGCTTCTCTGGAGGTAATTAGGTGACATCTAATGACGGAAGATTGCCCACCATCTGATCGGTGCAAGCTTGTCAAGCATACCCAAGTCCAGAAATGTCCTCTAAGTGAAAACTTTCTCAGCTGAGCATGATGACTCACTCTTTTAATCTCAGTACTTGAGAGGCTGAGGTAGGAAACAAGCAAACAACAAAAACCAGTACTAAATAAATAAGCATTGTCTGATGCCTTCTCTTTCACTTTGGTCTGTTTCTTCTGACTTGAGCTTCAATACAAAGTCTGATCCTTTAAGCTATCTGTGGTGTTTTTGTGGTTAAACAGAGCAGAGTAGTGACTAATGGATGCCCGGTCACATCTGAATGTGCAGATTATGCTAATGTACTTCAGAAGGTACCTGTTTTCTACACACCTTTTCAAGTTATTATTTTCTCTTTTTTTTTTGGTCCAGTCATGGGGCCTGAACTCTGGGCCTGGGTGCTGTCCCTCAGCTCTTCAGCTCAAGGCTAGCACTCTACCACTAGAGCCACAGCGCTACTTCCAGCTTTTTTTCTTTTTGCTTATGTGGTGCTGAGGAATCGAACCCAGGGCCTCAGGCATGCAAAGCAAGCACTCTACCACTGAGCCACCTTCCCAGCCCCTCAAGTTATTATTTTCTATATTAATTTACTGTTGCTCTTTTTTTAAAGATAGAAACAGAAGAGACCATGAGGGAAAATATCAGATTCACCTTATTGCATGTCTTTTCCCAACGACATTGCAACTATAAAGGATCTTTCCTGTGGATGCAGCGACTGGACAGAATCAGCGTTTCCTGTCTGTCTGCTCCTGTGTTGGGGTGGGGCTTATTGTGCCTAGGTACCAGAGAAAATGGCAAGAGACTGTGATGAGCCTAGACTTGCCAAGAGCCAGGAAACTGGAAGGTGGGTTGCATTTGCACATTGTATTTTCTGACTAAGACTTCACCCGAGACAATCCACCAACTCTACTAAGAAGTTACATACGTGAGCTTCTAAATCTCTGCAACCTGTAGGTGTCACCAAAATTGGAAGAAGGGCTGTAGATGTGTCTGAGTTAAAGATCTTGTCATGTGATCCTGTTGTATTGTTATCCAGGTAGGCCTTGCTTGCAAAGAGGAGAAAACTGGAAAGAGGGAATACAGACTTAGAAGAGACATTGATGTGAAGATGGTCATGGGAGTCATGTGGCCACTAGTGAAGTACTGACAGCCTTTGGAAGCTGAAAGAGACAAGGAAGGATTTTCCCTTAAATTCTAGAGGACTTGGGCCCTGAACATCTTGACTTTGGACATCTGACCTATAAAACTCTGAGGAAATAAATCTCTGGTTTATGAAGTGACCCAACCTGTGGGAATTTGTTAAGGCCACCCTGAGAGACTGGTACATGCCCCAGGGGAAAGGGGGCAGTTCAAGAGACCTGAGGCCACAAAGGACATGCAAAGAAATACCAGATAGATCATACTGGCCAGGTCTTCCCTTAAACCAAGGTCAATGAAGCTGAGGAGCATGTGAGGTTATTATGAGGCCCCTGGCTGAGGCCAGCAACTTACCAGATGCTATATCACAGCCCAACAGAAAAGGGATGGATGTGCCCTGTCAAAATCATTGGTGCTAAGCTTTCTATTTGACATCGTCACAAGTGGAGCATCATATAGTTGTTTTCATCTGGAGTCCCTAGAAACAGGTTTTGAAGTGGGAGCGGTGTGTAGGGTTCCTGGAGTTTGCTCTTGGAAAATACATTTGTAAGGGAGACAGAAAGACCAGAAAAGGGTGCTAGGTAAGTCTGATCCTCCAAAAAAAATTCAAATAGTAAATCTCATGTGAGCCTGAAGGTGAAATGGCCTTTCGGAATTGCCTAGGTTGAAGAAAGAAAATCACATCTCCCTCATGGACATGACGCATCACTGGTTGGCGTTGGTCTTCCTCAATTTTGATCAAAGTAGTACTCTATCACTGTGTTTGACTCCCAAGGAAGGGGCAAGCTGGAAGCTGACAACTGCTGATAGCTAGCTACCTGCACTATCCCTGAGAAAGGATCTGAATGAGACACAGTCCTGCAGGGTCCATTGAACCAGATGAAGAGAAATAATAGCTCAGATGGGAAAAATCCAGCAGATCAAATAGTCCAGGGCTCTGGGATTGCACAAGATCGAAAGGGCCAACAGCTGACAACTTTAGCATGAATATAATTAACAAAGACATTTAAATAAAGTCAAACACAGCCACAAAAGAAAGTCAAAGGACTTTGTAGGACTTGAACGTGAATTTTAAGTTTATAAATTCTGTAGATGTATAAGAAAAGAGCACAAGATCCAAAGATCAAAGGACAGAAACATCTAAAATCATGAAGGAACTAAGAAGAAAAAGGTATCTGAAGCTAAAAAAAATGCTTGCAGAAACTAATCAAAGACTTGAAAGGTAGATTTGGGAGAGCTAAGCTAAACACTAGGTACCTTTGCAAAAGAAAAAACAGAGGCAAGGCAATAACTTAAAAAAAATAAGAAAAGAAAGAGCTGAATCTGCAAATGAAAGAGCTCATTAATCCCTGTACAGAATTAGTGTTCATTAAAAAATAAGGCCACAAATCTATACAGTATCTTTGAATACTGAGATAAAATCATCTTCAAGCTTCAAGCCAAACTGAAAAGAATCCAAGTGCACTTCAGTTCATGTTTACACCACAGGAAGAGAGAGGTTACTATTAAAGTACACATGGCCTGTCAGTCAAAGAAGGAGTGCCAATCAAAAGTGACAAACTCAAACAGAGTATCATCCTTCTCAGAGCAGGAAGGATATGAGTAAACATAAAAAGATGCATTTTATCCACTCATGCACCCCCTTCTGTATGAAAATGCCACAAGACTTACCATAATCAAGAAAATAAGCTAAGGGCTGAGAAGGTGGCTCAGTGGTAGAGCACTTGCCTTGCATGCCTGAGGCCCTGGGTTCGATTCCTCAGCACCACATAAGCAAAAAGAAAAAAGCTGGAAGTGG
>NW_012267235.1:9185433-9190054 GCF_000151885.1 Dipodomys ordii
GGAAGCAAAACTATATTAAAGATGATTATTTTGGACAAAATAGATGCAGTGAGTCCCCAAAAGAAACTAATATGTATCTCTCTCTCTCTCTCTCTCTATTTGTATGTACACACACATACACATATATCTTAAGATATGTATATACATATGTTTATGTATTTATGTGTATATATACACATATATTATATATTAATGTATATATATACATATGTGTACATATGCATATATTATATATTAATGTATATATATATACATATGTGTATATATATTATTAAGATACAACCATCACTATGTAGAGTACAGGAGGTAATTACCAATTACCAAGGAGAAAATAAGTTAGAGTAGCTACCAATTTGACCAAAAGAGAAAACAAAGAGTAAAAATAATACTCGGTGTACAATAAAATGTAAAGGCTGGGCTGAGAAGGTGGCTCAGTGGTAGAGTGCTTGCCTTGCATGAATGAGGCCCTGGGTTCGATTCCTCAGCACCACATAAGCAGAAAAAAAAGCCGGAAGTGGCGCTGTGGCTCAAGTGGTAGAGCGCTAGCCTTGAGCTGAAGAGCTGAGGGACAGCGCCCAGGCCCAGAGTTCAGGCCCCATGACCAGACCAAAAAAAACCCCAAAAAACCAAAAATAAATAAATAAAAATAAAATGTAAAGGCTAAAATGAACTCTTTCCATTGTTAAACTCAAGGTGAAAGAGTTGGTTTTTCCCATAACAGCAGCAACAAGATAGTTGAAATAACTTACACACACACACACACACACACACACACACATGCACACACGTGACTATACATGCATGCATACACACATATGCTCATACTTGTGTATACATACACACACATATACACACAATATATGGACACATCTATACGGACCCCTGCACACCAGAAGTTCAAGAGAAACACATTGTGTGGGAGATCTTTCATTTTCCCTTTCAGATCCCTTCCACTCTGTTATTCACCCTGGGGTCTCCTCTTGCTGACTGACTTGGGGGAGCTCCATCACCAGGACTCCCCTTCCTCCTTCTCCCTACTCAGGTTCAGCCAATGAAGATCACTGGCTGAGAGTTTAAAGGGAAACACAAGACTGCTACTCTTCCTCCTGAGGCCAGCCTGCACTGGCTGTGTCTGCTTATGAAAATCCCTCTCTCTCCCAAGATGGCTGCCTTTACTCATTCTCTTCCAAATTCCAGTCCCTAATCTGTACCCTTGTCCCTTTGGCCATGGGAGTAGTAAGAGTTCACTTTCTCCTTGCTTACGTCAACAACTGGCCCGTCGTGAGTCTCTCACACCCACACTTTATAAAGAGCCCCCCTTTACTTTTCCTTTCTGGAATGACCCTGTTTCCACTGTGCCACCTGCTTTCTGGTGCATCTTGACTACAAATAGGTTCCAGAAATAGCCCTGGGAGAGAGGTCCTCCAAAGGAAATTCTGGATTTGGGTCTGTCATGTACTCAAGGAGGAAAGGGACACTTCCTGGGTGAAATGAATCACAAGGAGCCCTTGACGTTGTCAGTTGTTCACACCATCCCTAGTGGGTAGACCTGGCTGAGATGCTCAGGGAAAATCATCGGGAGGGCATGAGGCTAGGATGCTGATTTCTTATGACAAAACAGGAGTAACAGATATGATGGAGACTCTAGACTTCTCCTTAGGCTAGAGAGAATGTGCACAGGCAAAAAGAGAATGGAAGACAGGTATGCAAAACCAGTTTGTCCAGGACTCTCCCAATATTAATTCAGAATGCTCATAACAGAGGAACTCACTCAATTGCAACCCCTAGAATTCTCACCACAGCCAGCATCCCTTGTTGCTCTCCCCATCCCTAAACCCAACTGGGGCAGTAGGCAGCCTGGAGGAAGAAGGAGCTTACTCCAAGAGAAAATAGCTTATGAGGTAAGAGAAATGGGAAATCCTCAAGAATGGGATTCTGCAGACACCTGGGGGAATGCATGTGGGAGAAGAGTCCTGGGGATGAAGCCTAGGGAGAAGAAATTTAAATTTGGATCTAGTAAAATTCAGTGAACATGACGGGACCTAGTGGGTTGCTTCAACCACATTGTAAGCATCATGGACATCTTCCCAATTACCTTCTGAGTACCTGGGCTTTCAGGCATGAACCGATGTGCCCAGCCCCCCTATGTTAATAAGGAGGTTATTTATTAGACAACCTCATAGAATTTGAGGAAAGTTTTGAAACATCCATTGCTTTGGCAACAGAAGAAGGAGTCTGGAGACTTGGCAAAATAACTTAAGTTGGCAGAATCTGTTATGCATGATTTGCTCAGCTACAGCCTTCCTATCACTTCCCTGAAAGACCCCAGGAGACCCCGTCTCTGTTCATATGATTCTACTAGCATGGAAGATAAATTGTGAAGATATTTAATACGTTTTTAACATTCTTTCCCCTGTGGTGAAATTAAAAGAATTAGAGCGGTATCTCTCCTTTGGAGCCCCCACACTCTGTGACAGTGTCCCTGTCCTTTGCCTTCTTGTTTGTGTGCATGCCCACTTACCTGTTTGTTTGCTCATTTGCCTACTCAATAAAGCTCTACCAGGTTTTCTTACCAAAAAAAAAAAAGAATTAGAGGGAAAACATGCAAGGAAAGCAAAAGCAAAAAACAGCCACACACACACACACACACACACACACCTTGTTTGTAAAAGCACACACAGAAAGGTATTTTGTTGCCTTTTTCTAATTTGTATTATTTAACTGTTTGCTGAGAGTATGGGTTTATAATAAAACAGTTTTTCTGGTCAGTTGTGTGGCTTGCATTCAGGGCCTGAGAACTGTCACTGAGCTCTTTGGCTCAAGGCTAGTAGTTTACCCCTTGGAGCCGAAACTCCACTTCTGATTTGTGAATGCTTAATCTGAGATGACAGTCTTAAAAGAACTTCTCTGCCCAGGCTGGCTTCAAACTGTGATCCTCAGATCTGACCCCTCTATGTACCTAGGATTACAGGTGGGAGACCCTAGCACGGGGCAATAAAACATTTTTCACTGGGTTAATTTGGGGAAGGAGGCATTACTAGGGTTTGAACTCAGAGCCTTGAGCTTGCTAGGCAAGTGCTCTCTAATTGATCCATGCCTTTAGCTCTTTCTTTTTTCCTTATTTTTTTTGGATAAAGATGTTGTGGCTCACAGCTAGCCTCAGATGATGATCCTTCTACCAGCACTGCCTACAAAGCTGTCAGTTCAGATGTGTGCCACCATACTTGGTTTATTTGCCGAGGCAAAGCTCTCACTGTTTTGTCAGGCTGGCCTTGAACTGTGATGCTCCTAATCTTCACTTCCTAAGTCCCTAGGATCACAGCAATAAATCAATGTACCCAATCTCCCTGTGTTAATTGTTTTTGGCAATCGGTGTAAGAGGAAGGACTGGAAGAGCATCCAAATATGAGGTAAGCTGGTATTTGTAGATGGAGATTTGTGATTGCCTGAGATATGCTAAGGAAATTTATGGAGATAACTATCTCATGGAGAAACATGAGTCATTTTTACAAGGTGAAGAATTTTTTTCTTACAGTAACAAGGGTGTGAACTCAGGGTCTCCAACTTCCTCAGCTGGCTTGCTTGCTCACTCTTGGTACTTTATTACTTGAATCATGCTTCCAGCTTGGATTTTTTTTTCAAGATGGAGTCTCATGGATTTTTCTGTCCAGGCTGACTGAACTGTGATCTTCCAGATCTCAGCCTTGGCATCAATCCCTATCACCTATCTTAAGCTGAAGAATTTCTAATGCTGATATTTCTGAATTTGAAAGAGTCAAAGACTGAGTTTTTATTATTTTTGTTTTTTTATTTTTAACCTTTAATTAGATCAATATGCTACTCAAAAAGGAAAAAGTTGTAACACATACTTCTTCATATTTGTTTGTAAATATGCACATCTATGACTTTAAAAATTACAGAATTAGGATCCTTTAGAGTTTAAAAATATAATCCATCAGATAATGTATCTGAATAATAGCTGTTATAAGATGTAAACTTTTAAAATATGGAGTGATTTTAAATATACCTGATAATTTGACTGCAAAAAACAAATATACATAAAAGCCTTATTACTCAAGTAAAAAAATAGACCTATTCCAAAAAACCCTAATTGTATATTGTAGTTCATGGCTGTAATCCCAGCTACTTGGTAGGCTGCAGCAGAAGAATCACTTACCTCTAGGAGTCCAGGCTGATCAACAGTCTCAAAAACAAAAACACTTAGCATAGTGCTCGCATAGTTTTAGCATAGTGCTAAGATACTGTCAAAGACTGAGTTTTGCAGCCAAGTGCTTTGTGGATTGGAATTGGTAGCTCACACCATATTTGTCCATTTAGTGACACCAACGAGAATGCAGGTATTAATGCAAGAATGTCTTCAATTCAACAGCAGAATGAGAGGATGGTCTGCTGAAACAAGGCCAAGGTGGAGGGTTAAGTACCACTAGGGCTTAATTACACAGACTTAAGATGACCTTAAGCTAAGGCTAACACTTACGGATAATTAACACAGCACTCAGGCTGTGGAACCTGCTGGTGATATAGAGAAGAAGAAAAGAAGAAGAAAAAGAAGAAGGAGGAGGAGGAGGAGGAGAAGAAGAAGAAGAAGAAGGATAAGGAG
>NW_012267235.1:9190282-9230078 GCF_000151885.1 Dipodomys ordii
GGAGGAGAGGGAGGAGGAGGAGAAGAAGAAGAGGAAGAGGAGGAAGAAGGAAAAGAAGAAGAAGAAGGAGGAGGAGGAGGAGAAAGGGAGAGGGGAAGGGGGAGGGGGAAAAGGATGGGACGGGGAGGGGGGAAAAGGAAGAGGAGGAGAAGGAGAAGAAGAAGAGGAAGAAGAGGAGGAGGAGGGAGGGAAATCTAAAGGAGCATACTCAGAAACTCTCTGAGCACTTTGGTTTCTTTGTCACCAAAAAGAGCCCAAACATTCATTCAATGTGGACGAATCCAAAGAGAACACTCAAAGGAAAACAGAAACAACAAATCCACTTGTTGGAGTTCAAAGAGAACAGGTACTATGAATGAGACATGGTGACTCGGATTGGGACCATGGCAAATATTGCAAAATAGAAATGTCTCTAATCTTCCACCCGAAATACAGTGTGCCAGTGCCAGAATTACTTGCTGAGATTTCCCAAGAAACTCTCTTACATTCTCAGGTTTCACTGTGTTACAACTGCATGAAGAATACGACTGGCATCCTGGCCCCTGGGGTCACCATGGATTTTTTTCTTTCCTTTCCCATTTTCTGTTTCTACATTGTCTTTCCAGTAGATTACATCTCTACTGGAACCAAACTAAGTTCTATAGATATGTTAGTTCATTGTGAGTAATTGCTGGAGGGCAAGACTACTTCTAGTTTCTCTGCTCTATATTGAATGGAAAGACAAATTCTGCATCACTAACAAGTCCTACTGACCCTTGAGCGCTATAAAAAATATAGGAAATACCATAGATCTTTGCATTATTTTGCTTTAGGTATAATTAGCCCTTTGTACCTGTAACTTCTGTTTCTGTGAATTCAACCACATCACAAACTAAAATTATTTTCCTTTTGCAGTACTGGGGTTTGAATGAACAGATGCATGCATATTCAATTGTGTTGCTTTGGCTGGTGTTCTACTACTTGAACCATGTCTTCAATCTGGCTTTTGTGCTGGCTATTTTGGAGATGGAATCTAGCAAATTTTTCTGCCTGGACTGGCCTCAAAGGGTGTGATTCTCCAAATCAAACAGGATTTTGTAACAAAAAAATTTGAGCCACAAGCTCTGGGGCATAAGCCACCATTACAAAGCTTGAGTGAGCCAAAGCTTTATCATTCAAGAAGCACCATTATTCTCATTCTCATACTCCTCTTGTCTTTGGCTCCATGTAGTTTGGGGGTTGACCTTAGATTCCTGTTTTTCAGTGGGTGAGAATCAACTGACGAGTTTGTTATCTATGAAAATTTCCACACCTAGTCCTTATCTACTTGATGTTTTCAGTTAGGACCTGGGAACTTGTAAACTGACAAAGGCTCTGGGAACACAGGAGATTGAGCATGGCACAAATATCTAAGCACACTGACTTAGAATAGAAGCAGCTCCAGCTTGGTTCTATGCCTGTGGCACTACTGAGAAGTGGAGGCACCTTTAAGGGGTGGAGCCTAGAGGGAGGTTGTTAGGCTATTAGAGGTATACTTTGAAGGGGTTACCCTTTCACTCATTCCCTCTATTTTTCCTTTTCTTTTTCCCCTTCTTTTCCTCTGTCTCTTTCTCTGTCTCTGTCCTCTCTCTCTCTCTCTCTCTCTCTCTCTCTCTTTCTCTCTCTCTCTCCCTCTCTCCCTCCCTCTCTATTTGTTTTCTGGCCACAATGAATTAACAGGCCTCCTCTACCATAGGCTTCCACCATGTTGCGTACTATATCCCACAGGCCTAAAGCAATGAAGTCAAGCAACTGTAGACAACACTTCTGAAAATGTGACCCTGAGTAACCCTTTCCCGTTAGCTGATTGTTTCAGGTACATTCTCACAGTGGCAGAAATCCCATGAACAAAGGCCTCTTCAGATACACCCTATGCCCTCAGCACGTGAGTGTGTGTTGGAGATGGAGGCCCAGCTCTGCCTGCTCCAGCTATACCCATGTCCCTGCAGGAACACCTGCATCTAGATGCTGTAAAAGGAAACACAGAGAGCAAGAGCAGGATTGTTTCATTAAGACCTTCTAATCGGAAACTTTGTGTAAATGAAAAATCTGATTCTTTTGGTTAATTTTGCTTATAAAATGTTGCCAATTAAAACCTAATGGAAAAAAAAACCTAAAAAAAAATCCTAAAAACAAAACAAAAAAAGAACCACAGCAACATTAAAGCTTTGAAAATTTCCCTACCACCACAATGGAAAACTGTTAGGTAAGGTTGTATTTGTTCAGAAAGTTTACTGCGAGGAAAATCTCATAACCTGTTTAATTCCCTGCAGCTGGGAAAGGCAGTTTAATGTAGATAAAGGAGGTTGCTAGAAGTCTTTTACCAAGAACAAGGGAAGAGAATTTGATCTTTTTGTGAATTGAAACTAATCATAGCTAAAGAAAGATCCAAAGCTTTGATTGTAGGTTTGGTAAAGTATTGATTAGGACTTTGTTCCTGCCTTACCTGAATTCTAAGAAACTGCAGGCATTGTTGATCTTACAGGCTCTAAAGAATAATGCAAGCAAAAAGCTTTTTAAAACCATTCCTGACTTTTAAAAAAAGAAATGGCTCAGTAGGAATAAAGAGAATGAATTTATTGCTAGATTTTTTTGCACTTAATAGGCTCAGAAGGACATGATCATAATGTTATTAAGATAATCATACTTTCAAATCAGAATTCAGTTCCTGATGAGAGTTTGTATTTTGAGTCAACACAATTAGAATGCAGACTCTTGGAAAAAGTCTGCATTAAGTAGCCTATTGCTTATTAAAATTAAACAGGAAGCCGATGCTGGTGGATCACACCTGTAATCCTATCTACTCAGGAGACTGAGATCTGGAAGACTGAAGTTCGAAGCCAGCCCAGGAGAAAAGTATGAAACACTATCTCCAATTAATTAACAAAAAGCCAGGCTGGAGGTATGGATCAAGTGGTAGAGCACCAATTGTGAGCAAGCACGCTGAGCTAATGTGAGATACTATGTTCAAACTCAGGTACCACACAGAAAAAAAATGAAGCAATCTGGATATGTCCAAATTTTCTGTATCATTCTTTCCCAACTGTGTGTTCATCCCTTTTTGAGAAACTCCACTTTGCCTTCCTAGGGGAGCTGTTGCTCCCAGAACACAGACCTCTGTAGGGAAGGGTCTCATTGTGGCCTACTAAAGCAAATCACAAGCTTGAGTGTTATGAAGAGACTGGGACATAGACAAAGGACCTTGGGACTTTTATTCACTAAATGTGGAAAAACAGGCCAGGCATTGCCTATAATCCTAGCTATGCAGGATGCTGAGATCTAAGGATCACAAGTCACAGCCAGCCCAGGGTGAAAAGTCTGTGAGACTCTTATCTCCAATGATCACCTAAAGCCACAAGTAGAGCAGTGGTTCAAGTGGCAGAGCTCCAGTCTTGAGCAAGAAAGCTAAGAGGCAATTCCAGGCCCTAAGTACAAGTCCCAATACTGGCACAAAAAGAAAAAAGAAGAAAGAAGGAGAAGGAGGTGGAGAAGGAAGAGGAGAAGAAAAGGAGGAGAAGGAGGAGGAAGAGGAGGAGGAGGAGGAGGGAAGGAGGAAGAAGAACAACAATAAGAATAACAATAACTAGAACAAGAAGAACAACAACAACTAGAAAAAGAACAGTAACAAGAAGTAGAAGGAGGTGGTGGAGAAGAGAAGAAATGGGAGGGGAGAGTGGGGAGGGAAGGGGAAAGAGAGGGAGAGGAAAAAGGGAGGGTTAGGGGAGGGGGAGGGAAAGGAAGAAAGAAAGAAAGAAGGAAAGAAAGACAGACAGACCAGTCTTTTGTCCTTCCTTTGCAGTTGCTAGCTTGATATCCAGTGGCCTGTTCTGTGTATTGCCCCATGTGGAGAAAAAGTCATAAAATTAAAGAAAAGTCACCCTAACATAGATGAGAGAGACAGTTAGATGAAGAGATGCTCTTGAAAGAGAATGTTCCTGAACCCCTTCCCTTACCTCCATTTATATGACCCACCAAGACCCTTTATGTGTTTTATTAGTATGAGTTAACTTCCTGTCTTCGAAGCCAAGAGCCCTGAGTAAATATAAGTGAGTTCCCCTGTAATGTACTTGAGTCTGATTTTATATAAGAAATAAAATCTGCATATTTATGTCTACACATATCCATGTGCACATGTGAGTACAAAGCAGTTTTTCTTTCCCTGAAGAAAAACTATCAATTAAAAAAGATGATGTTGTGATATTTCTAAGTCCTTATAAATTTTCTAATATTCCATTTGTTTTTTCAATCACCTTAATTTGAACTTAGAAAAGACAGATTAGCCCAAAACAGCTTATTCTGGATCTTACTCTGGATCTAATAGGCACCTGACAAAATTTACTTTTTTTTTTAAAAAGGTAAAAATCATTTCTCTAAGGTCATCAGATTTTAAAAAAGGAAAGAAGGAAAGAAAGAAGAAAGAAAACTTAACATTTGAGTGTTATTTTTAAAAGTCCAAACCCCAAGTGATTGTGTTATAGAGATAACACATACACTCCTTCAAAAATAAAGGAGAAAAGCAACCAACAAAAAAACAGGGTTACAAACGCAAGAGCTTGGAGTGAGGGACAAAAACCTGTGTCACCATTATAGGCCACTTCAGAGTATTTCATCTCAAAAAGGAAGCAGAGATGCTATATTCCAGGAAACCATGTTTGGTGACTTAATAAAACCAGTGTAGGGACGAAGAAGACTCTTAAGCATTGAGGAAAGGTGAAATGATCTTTCTCATTGGTTACCAATTGAAAAACTAAAACACAATATTTTTAATTAAAGAATTGTTTTGCGCAGTATATTCTTTTACATGTTATGTTGCCTAATGAATTAGTTAACAGCCCTATTTTATTTTTCCATCTACACCATTAATAGTGTTAATTAACATTTTATATTCGTCTATATTCTCACTAGAAGAATTTATTTACAGATATTCACTGTGTATGTATCTGATATATTCTTGGGAGTGGAAGTTGGACCTCAAGGGGCCAGGGGTGCAGGGGTAACCTGACAAGTTTTGGGGGAGAGTCATCAGGTAATTAAAATCTTGTGAGTTTAGGCAGGCACCAGTGACTCACACCTGTAATCCTAGCTACTCAGGAGGCAGAGAGCTGAAGATCACAGTTCAAATCCAGCCCTGGCAAGAAAACCCATGAGACTCTTAAATCCAATTAACTACCAAAAGAAGCCAAAAGTGGAATTGTGGTTCAAGTGGTGGAGTCCTAACCTTGAGCAGAAAAGCTCAGGAACAGCACCCAACCCAAGTCTGAGTTCAAGCCCCAAGAATGGGGGTGGGGAGGGGTGTGGAAGTGATGTTGAACTCCACCTGAAATGGTTATTCAGAGTGAGGTTTCTCTGGTTTCACATAAAGTAAATTTAAAGTTAACTCCTGAGAGGCAGGGCCAAAAAAAATACCATAAAGCTCTCTGCACATACTTAAGTATATTTCTGCCAACCTTTCCCTCCTCCAAGTCCCCATTGCTAAAGCATGATGCACTCAAGTGAATTGAGCCTGGCAGACAAATCTGAGGTCCAGGACTCTGTGTGCAGTAAATGATGGAAAGAGAAGGCTATAAAAGGTGGGAGGTGAAGCTCCTGGTCAGATGCTGGAAATATCAGTTGGCCTCCAGCAGAGTGTGTGTGTCTGCGTGTACTGCTGGCTGTTCACGGGGCTGCTTTTCCAGTTGAATACTATTTTCCCAGCTGTGCTGTCATTACAAGCAGCATTGCCTAATGGAGCTTGTAGTCACCATTCTCAGCAACATTGCCAACAAATGCACTGTACCGGAGTGTTCGCATTGTGCCAGCATGCTTCCACCTAGTGTAGGTGCTTCTTGCGGCTTACTGAATATTCTTTCATGGATAACACTGTGATATCATAGAGGGTTTAGGTTTATTTTCTCTGCAGATTAAGGAACTAATGGGCAGTATAGTGTTTAAAGCAGAAAGAGCAGATTTATTGAAAGAGAGGGGAAAAAAACCCAGTGAAACAGATTCTTTGTTCAAGGAGTGTCTGAGAACAAAGGTTCTGCACAGTCTGTGTCTGTTTCTCTCTGTGTCTCTGTCTCTCTGTCTGTCTGCCTGCCTGTGGATCTCTCTGTCTCTGTCTCTGTATGTCTCTCTGTGTCTGTGTCTCTCTCTGTCTTTGTCTGTCTGTGTGTCTGTGTCTCGGTCTCTGTCTGTCCCTCTCTGTCTCTCTGTTTGTCTGTCTGTCTCTGTCTCTGTCTCTCTCTCCTCCCGTTCTCTCCCTCCCTCCCTTGCACTGTCTGGTCTGATTGGTCGAGGGGCAAACAGGCACTGTGAGGGATTCTGTGATTGGTTCCTCAGCTTTGGAGCAAGCGCATGGAAGCTGCCCTATGATTGGTTCCCCCATCTCCACACATGAATATGGAAGTGCTCTTGATTGGATGGAGGTTAGGGGACTGCACATTTGGCCATGGCCTTGAAGGATGCATGCATTTGAGATTCAGAACCCATAAAGCCCAGGGGTATTTTTGTTTTATCATGTCTACCTATCCCTAACTGTTTAGTGGAGGAGACCTCATCTCCCTTCAACGTCATTAGATGTGAGGGTTATAAAATGCAAAGAACAATACTCCTCTTCCCCTAGACAAAATTCAATGAAGTGGGGGGAAACACTGCACACTTAGATAAAAAGTTAGCTAATCCTGAGCGTGGACATAAGTGGATCCCAAATGAGAGCAAGTTGGACAAAACCTTAAAGGTGATAGTTTTGAGTCTGTTTGCCTGGATGGGGTTATAAAATGTATACCAAAAAACAACAACAACAACAACACCCAAAATATCTCAACAATGTAGTGGTTGGAAGTATTCTTGAAAGAGTATAACCTTTCGAATGATTAGATGTGACCACATTCTATTCTCTAAGGAGAAATTAAAGCTTCAAACTAAAATCTCATGGAAATAAATCAGAGGAAGTTTTGTCCTGTAGATTTTCATACTCTGTTTTGCTCAGGCTTTGTAGGACATCTGGCTTAAGTCAGGGCTCCTTTGCCAGCCATTGTCACATTGACTGTTTCCATCAAATTGAGCTAAACCCTTAGGTACTATTATCCCTCCATATTTGAGGGGGTATTCGTCCCAGGACCTACCACAGACACCAACATTCACACATAAAATAAAGGATTTGAAGTTAAAGAATATCAGCCACTCAGCCACTGTATTGCTGGTGACTTAGTCAGGGTAGCTTTGAGTCTTTGTTATTTTGTTAGCCAAATATAATGAAGCATCAAGCGTCATAACTACTAACAGAAAAAAAAGTTTTGAAAATGTTAAGCTGTCAACACACCTATTGGTATTTTTTTTTCAATTTTTTAGACTTTTACTTTTTTTTTCCTATTGGTATTTTGTATAAAATCAGATTCCTTCTTATTCCTGCATGTTACAACTGGACATTTCTTTGTCTTATTGGCCATAAGAGTTCCCTCCGAATTGGTATACTATTCACAGTGACAGACTGGCATGCAGTTTTTTAAGAATGTCAAGTAACCTTTGTCCAATGGACATGGAGCTCAGTGAGAAACTACCATTATGGACAGAGAGATGCAATTCCATGGAGTAAAGCATACTCCTAATATATATTTTGTAATAGCTAAAAGAGATTTAGACCATCTTCATGAAGAAAAATGGTAATATCCAAGGTGATGAATATGCTAGTGTGATCATTACATCATGTGTACTTATGTAGATTCACATGTCACAACATACGTACAACTGTTACATATCAATGACTTTTTAAGAAGGAGATTTTCTTCTGATGTCAAAACTCACATTTTTGTTGTTTCCACAAAACCATGTATGCATCTGGATTGAGTTAGGGAGCAGGCTCTCTGAGTGATCTCTGCACTTAGAAAAAGTAGACAGTGTTTTACCTACTAGCTGAGAAACAAGCTGGGAAGCAGCCTACTTGAGCAGCTTTGTTGGAGTTACTTGGTATACACCATTCCTGCATCCTGTGATGGGGGGTTGGGATGGAATGCTGCAAAACTCATCTACCCATGCACACAGTTAGCTGAGCCATAATATGTTTCTTGCTCTTTTTTCCCCCAACATCAACAACAAAACAAAACATGAACTTTTTCAAATATGTTCAGATTCCACTGTCAGTGTACAGAGGTGGTCTACAAATTTTCATGCACTGTGACCAGAACCTGTCAAAGATGAATAATCAAAAGGGAAAACCTAATAGAAAACTAGCTTTAAAGAGAGGCCCCAAGGGAAAGATTGGGGAGAGATCCTTTGGCAAGACAAAAGCTGTGGATAAAGGGAAAACATGGGGAATAGGAGTCCTTTCTATTCTGAGGTAAAGAAAGGGGGACTGTTAGGTAGATGGGGATTGAAAAATGGACATAGCACATGGCTCATAACATGTGTTCTATCATGGTACCTCAGAGTCCTGCTCAAATGCTTCTTCTTCCCACAATGCTGTGAGTTCTCACTCCAACACTTCTTCCCATAATGCCCTGGGTACCCAGCTCAACCAATGAAAAGAGCCAGGGCAGCTTACATATCACTTTTAAATAACCTTGCTCTGTCTCTTTTAAACTATTTCCTACTTTTCAGTTCTTCAGTGGGTGCAGAAAACCAATCTGTACATTCCTAAATGGCATCACTTCTGTTAGCCAAGGCTAACAAAACCCAACCCCAATGACAACCCGGGGAACTCTAATCCTTGCTTCTTACTCCAACATTCAGCTCCATGGGCCTGCTCATATGTACCAGGTCCTCTGATATAGCTCATCTAACGACACTTAGAGGACACCAAGAGGACAGGTAGGTGGTCTCTCTCATATGCATGGGTTTGGCTGACTGTTCCTGGAGTCATGGGTTGGCAGAGCTACCCAGCAGGCTAGTCTAGGCTTACATAGAGGATATTACATATCTCCAAACATGTACATAAAGTCTTTGCTGGCCTGAACTATGACTGGGTTGTCCAACCTCACTTCCTCAGTACCCTCTATCCCGCATCAAACCGAAGCATAAAAACAAACAGATTTGTTCCTGTTTCTTTAGGTCTTGTTTCCCATGGCTCTTGCCTTCTGTAACACTTAGGGGAAATGCATTTTTATGCTTTTCTTTCATTAATCTGTTTCAATAATTGGTTAGAGGCAGCTCAGCTATGAATCTAGCAGTATTCTCTCCCCTCCTACAGCTGTGAGCTTGAACAAGGCCTGGTCCTTCTGGCTATGTAAGCAAAAGTGAATCCCAGACCAGACTAGACTCGTGGGTGAGGATATAAATTCCATGTTCACATAGGTCCGAGGCTCAGCAAGGGTGGGCTACAAGAATGTTCTCATGGCTGCAATCTACCTACTATACTTGCCTTTTAAAAAAACTTAGAACTGAGTTCTAGGTTTGGATGTGGGTTTTTGTTGTTGTTGTTGTTGCTTTTCACAGTAAGTGTGAAGTTGGAGATGTGGACTTCTTGAGATTCCCAAAAAGCATGTGAAACAGATTCCAGAGGGCACTGGAAAAACACCCCAAGTATTGAAAATTGAAACGTTCTCTCCTTCACAATTAAGCCTTGTGCTCAATGATCAGACCACAAGATCACTGAGCCCCCCTCCACTGTGCCTGGCCAGGGAGCCAGCAATGAATTCCATAGGGTAATAACTTTGCTAATGGGGAGCTTGGAAAGCCAGGAGTGAAAAAAGGCTGGATTGGTTGGTGCTCAGAGCTTTCCTTGTCACATAGACATATTTACTGTGTTTTTTGCCTATGACTCACTCTTCTTGTCTTTGAGCCTTGTCATTGGTTGAGTCCTTTGCCAGATGTGTTCTTCCCAGGTATCTGTGTCCCTCCATGTCAGCTCCGGCCCTCTTAGTCTGCAGCAGCTCAGACATCACTGTCTCCTGAGAAGTTCTGCTTCTCCCTCCTGAGGACTCCAGCATCACTTGGACTCTCCAGTGGGTGTGACTCATACAATCTTGTCCTCACTCTAACCTTGCCTGTCTTTTCCTGGGGGCTCTTCAATGAAGCCAGAACGTGCCATCATGGTATAAGGCTTACTTGTAGCAGCAAGACATTGGACTGGACAGCTATAGGAAAAGGCTTTTGCTGAACCCCAGTTATGTTCTTAAAAGTAAAACTGTCCCAAAGAATTCAATTCTTTGTTTTTTTTTTTCTTGCCAGTTTCTAGTTTTGAACTCAAGGCTTTGTGCTCTCACTCAGTTTGCTTGCTTATGGTGGGTATGCTACCACTTCAGCCAATTCTGGAGACCAGATTTTTACTGGGCATTGGAGATAAGGATCTCACTGACTTGTCTGCCTGCCCGGCTTTGAACTACCATCCTTTAGAATCTCAGCATCCTAAGTAGGTAGGATTATAGGCTTGAGATTTTTTAACTTACCACTAGTCTATCTTTTATCATTTGAATTTTCAGATTCCCGAATAAGAACCTAAGAAAGTATAGGACATGTTTTTCTTTCCTAAAATCGACAAAATCTGATAAAGGAGAAAATCTCTTTCCTGCTCGCTGTTTAATATTATACAGTCTAGGATAGATTTGCTGCTCAGTAAGTATTAATGATTATCTATATCCCAATAGCCACTGGACAGGTTTTTATGTTCAGTTCTAACCCTTTACCAAAGAAGGAGATTGTGTCTAGTGATTTTCCCCAAAAGTTTTAAAATGCCACACTGGGTGGGCAAAGCATAACCCTCCTGGCCATGTCTTGACCACCACTTCCTTTTGTAGTCATTTATTGGAACACTGTCATAGCTATCTGTTGATGTTGTGCTACAACAGCAAAAATGCAGTTGCAGTCTGACTCTGGTGGCTCTATATCTATCTATCTATCTATCTATCTATCTATCTATCTATCTATCTATCTTTCACCTATCAATCTACCATCTATCTTTCATCATCTATCTAACTCTCTATCATCTACACCTCTAACTCTCTAACAACTAGCTACCTAGTGATCTATCTATCTATCTATCTTTCATCTATCAATCTATTATCTATCTAACTCTCTGCCATCTACACATCTAACTCTCTAACAACTAGCTATCTAGTGATCTATCTATCTATCTTCTATCTATCTATCTATCTACCTATCTATTCACAAAAGCTGCATGCCTGTCTCTTTCCCAACTTGTCACATATACCATAACTCCTTTGGAAGAAAATGCTGGCAGAGTTTTGATCTAAGCAGGCTCTGGAATTGTCATTCAGCTAAGGAACCACTTTCTTCTCCCTTGGTCAGCCATGGTGAATACAAAGAAAAATGTTGTGTATTAGCAGAAAAAAAAAATGCATGTACCTGGGATGTCCTGTGAGGACAGAGCCATTTTGAAAAGGCCTCTTTATAATATCGGCAAATTATACACTGGGTAGTTAAATTTTCTGCCAGGGAGTTGGTAGAAGGTGAAAGGTCAAGAGAAACAAGTCAAACAAAGGACTTTTGTACTCCAAAATGTGGGGCACGCTTGAGCTCATTCTAGGTTTTAAATGATTATTTAAAGGTTAGAAGAGGAAAGAGTAAAATGAAAGGGGTAAAGATGAAGGGAAAATAATTGAGAGAAATAATCAGAGAAAAAGTGTTATTCTGGAGGCTTGAACCAGGGAGGGCTCGGATGCCCGCCTGTCAGGAGAGAAACCTAATGGAGTAGGCAGGCAATGTACAGCACACCTCAGCTCACCCCTAGGCTGTGTGTAGCTTTCCCAGATGTTATGATACACAAACAAAGGAAAGTCTCCACCAGATAAGAAGAAATGAGTACCGGGGTGGCTGTCATGGTCAGCCATGCATCCCTAGGAGGAAGGAGTTCTGGAGTTCTGAGGGAAGGGGAGAAGGGAATACATCCCCCTGTTCCTAGGAGCCCACACATTTCTGTAATCTGGTCAGCTTGGTTATACCTTCCCATTTTCTAAAACAAAAAGACTGACAAACCACATCTTTCTGTAAATTAGCTTTGGGGGGGTTGTTTTCCCTTTCTTGTTGTTTTTGTTTTCTTTTCTTTTTGTCCTGTTTGTTTATTTGTCTTTGGAAAGGTAAGAGGGGCACAGAAATGGAGGGGCAGAGGGTAAACAAATGCAGCAGTGGTACTCACTAGACACTATGTGGAAAAGGAACTATATAATTTGTGGATGGGGAAGGGAGGGAAAAATTGAAAGAGAGAGAGGAAAGAAGTGACATTGTCCAAAAAAGAAATGTCCTCATTACCTGATTTATGTAATTGTGACCACTCTGTACATCACATTTATAATAACAAAAAAATAAATTAGATTGAAGCTTGGCATAGTAGTACAGTCCTATAATCCCAGCCATGAAGAAGGAGTATGTAAGAGAATCATAGTTCCTGGATATACTAGTTCAGAGCGAGAGACTATCTGAAAACTTAAAGCAAGAGCACCGGAGTGTTTCTTACATGGTAAAGTGACTGCTAGCAAGTATGAGATCCTGAATCCAATCCCCAGTAAGATAAAAAACAAACAAACAAACAGAGGAAGAGTTGGATTGAACTTCTTAAGAATTATCCTGGAGAGAAAAGAGGTTATAACTTTGGGTCCCATGGAGGCAATGAATGTCAATGGAAAAGCTCAGTTATTAGCTGGGTGCCAGTGGCTCCCACCTATAAGCCTAGCCACTTAGAAAGCTGAGATCTAAAGATTGAGGTTCAAATCTAGTCTGAACAGGAAAGTCTGTGAGACTTTCATCTCTAATTAACTGCCAAAATACTGGAAGTGGAGTTGTGGCTTTCAGTGGTAGAGCCCTAACCTTGAAGGAGAAAGGAAAGCACCCAGGCCCTGAGTTCAAGCTTCAGGACTGGTGCACATGGGCATACACATGCACACACACACACACACAAGCTCAGCTATTGAGAATCTCATAGACCATGTGAACGAATGTTCATATTAGTGTGAACATTACAGAAAGCAGCAAGGGTGGGTCCTCAGGATGTATGGAGGGTGTTCAGAATACTAAAAAATAGATCTATGATTCCTGGATTGAAACACAAAGGAATGGAAATCAGTATGTTACAGAGACACACACTCCTATGTTTACTGCACAGTTCACAACAACCCAGATGAGGAGTTAACCCAAATAATTGTCAACAGAGGAAAGGATAAAGAAAATATGCTGTATACCAATAGACACAATAGAGTATTATTCGGGCAATCCCCACCACCAAAAAAGAAATATTGTCATTTGTAGCAACATAGATGTGTCTAGACCACAATATATTAGCTGAAATAACCCAGTCACAAGAAAACTAATATCATAAAATCTCACTCGTGTATGGGACTAATTTCTCCATCCTATGGTGGTTTCCAGTGAATGGAGACAGTGGGGTGGGGGAGGGGAGGAAGAGGGGGGGAGGGGCACCTGGGAGAAGCCAGCTAGCTATTGCAGCTGTTGAATACAATCTTGCAGTCGTGCAATCCTGTAGTTAACAGGAGAAACAAGTCCTAGTAGTCTAATGCACTGTAGGATGATTATAGCTACCAATAATTCACTGTACACTTAAAAATAGCTAGGAGAGAGAAATTTGAATGTTCTTATTATGACAGCATGATAAATATTTAAGATAATGGCTGTGCTAATTACTCCACTTTCATAATTTTGCAATGTATACATGAATCAAAACCTCACAGCATACACTACAAACATGTACAATTATTGTATGTCAAAAACAAGGAAGGCTGGGTGCTGGTTGCTCAAGCCTATAATCATAACTACTCAGAAGGTTGAGATCTGAGGATTCTGATTCAAAGGAAGCACAAGCAGGCAAATCTCAGAGACTCTTATCTCCAATTAATCATCAAAAGAGCTATAAACACAGGTATGACTCCAATAGTAGAGCATCAGTCTTACGCAAAAATGTTAAGCAAGTGGGCAGGTAGGAAGATAGGAAGGAAGGAAGGAAAGAAGGAAGGAAGGAAGGTAGACAACAAAAGAAAGATTAGCTGTGTATAATGGCTAAGTCCTGTAATCCTACACTTTGAGCCTGATGTAGGAGGACTGGAAGTTCGAAGCTGGGCTACATAGCAGGACTCTATTTCATAAATAAATAAATGATCTAGGCATGGTGGCTCATTCCTGTAATCTTATATAATTGGGAGGTGGAGATCAGGAAAACTAACAGTTTGAGGCTAGCCCTCCCCATCCAAAAAAGTTTATGAGACCCTATCTCAACTAGTAAAAATCTGGACATGTCGCTAGCCCATCATCACGGTGCCGTGGCAATCAGAATTGAAGGGATCATTGTGCAAGACATCCTGGGCAAAATGCAAGACTCCATTAGAAAAATGACTCCACAAAGGGAAGATAAATCATGGGCCAAGTAATAGAACACCTACCTGCCTAGTGAACTGACGGCCCTGAGTTCAAATCCTATACTTCCAAAAAAATTAAACTAAATAAGTAAATAAGCAAGCAACCAAAAAAGTAAGATAAGAATGATTAAACTTTTTTTTTAATTTATGAGATGGAATGCTTACAACTATTTCAACAGAACAAGTTTTGTGGGGGGTGGGGGCTTTTGTTATCATTTCTGGGAGAAATGGCAAGTACTTGAGCATGCTGATCTCTAGTGTGTATGCCAGCGGAGGGGCCTTGAGTTACTCTGACTCTGGTGTGCTTGAAAAGTTGTGGACTGATAAAGTTGTCCTTCTGTCCTTACTGTGTCCCCCCCCCCAATTCTTCTGTCTGAGCCTTCATCACACTATTCCCTCTACCCCGTCTCCTTTCCAATACCAACTGAATATCACCCATTCATATCCAAAGATATTAGCTGATAAGGGCTTAAACCTTACCTTATCCAGAGATGTTTAAATTGTATTTCTTTTTCACCTCATGCTTTTAAATCACAGATTAAGTTGATAGGGAAAAATCCTTCCAAATATCACTCTAATTAAGGAGAAAGATATGAGCATCTTCTGAACGTACAATAAAGTATATTGAATACAAGTAACTGTCACTATAGGAACAAAATAAGACACCATCATTTTTCTATTCCCCCAACCATGATGTGAATTTTTAAACAAATATAACCTAATCTGGCTAAACATAAAAAAGCAAGCCTTTTTGCATTACTAATGCTATGACTTAAACAATTCTAACTGGTCTGAGGGAAAAACATGTTTTTCCGCACACATTTCTAAAAAGCTACTGGAAATGACCAGACTTAGGAATAGTGAGAAAGTGAATTCTGCAATCCCTTACTAAATGCCACATCTTCAAAGGCCCATGTTGCTCTTTATCCTTTTTCTTCCCACTGATTCATCATGGCCTTGACTGTGATCATCAAATCATCATCTCTCGGGCTGCTTGCTTTTTCTGTAAATGAAGAGCTTAGTCAGTGATCTCTTTTCTCCTTCCCTAAAAGAGACTTTCATCAATCTGTGTCTTAAACAGTACATCCTTCTCTCAACTTTGAAGTTGCTGCTTTTCTCATTTTGATTTAAGCTTATATTAGCCAGAGACAGTTAAATGTTGCATGAAGACTCAAAACTGGATCTTTCTTCTTGTTTGTCCATCCGTCTCCCAGGAAACAGTATTTTTCAATGGTAAAGCACATAACCAAGGGAGAGAAGGTTCTCTATAGATCACAGATGATACAGCATATTTTAGATCCAGCCACCACTCATTAATTAATCCCATAATAGGATAACATTGTACCAACTCTGAAGGTAATCAAGAATCCCCATTGCTACTCTTAGTGACCTCCCAGCCAGCTCAAGGAAATAAATCTAACAGAAGTAAATATACTTTCAAGAGAAAAAGATTTTTTTAATGTCAAAAAAAAGAAGAAGAGCACTAACTCCCTTTACTGGAAAGATTTTATTTTGACATTGGCTACTCATACAGCTGAACTTGATTATGAGGAGAGAAATTGTTTGGTTCATTAGGCTTTAATTATAGAGATGAATTATGATGGAAGAAAAGAGGGAGCCACAGAATTATGGAGATTGAATTCCAGTTCAATAAACAACTTCAAATATCTTTGCTGGAGACATAAGCTAGTCATGTTCTTTTTTCCCTAATTTAATTTGATGTCTGTTGACAAATGATGTTAGAATGGCCCAGGGTGCGGGGGGGTGGGCCTGGAGAGGGGTGGAGAATCTTAATATCTTCAGTGTGTTAGTCGCTATCATTTAAATGATACTTTTTTCCCCTTAATTATATTTTCTGGTGGCGAGATGAAGACAGATAGGCCTTACTTCCTCTTCAATTTATTTTGTATAATAATGGAAAAAAATGTTGCATTCTAGTTTTTGCCACTGTCCATGAAGTCAGATTGATTTTTTTCTTTTTCTTTTTTTTGGGGGGGGTCTGGTCATGGGGCCTGAACTCTGGGCCTGGGCACTGTCCCTCAGCTCTTCAGCTCAAGGCTAGTGCTCTACCACTTGAGCCACAGCACCACTTCCGGCTTTTTTTTCTTTTTGCTTATGTGGTGCTGAGGAATCGAACCCAGGGCCTCAAGCATGCAAGGCAAGCGCTCTACCACTGAGCCACCTTCCCAGCCCCTCAGATTGATTTTATAATAATAGCTCAGAGGACTTCCACTGTCCGCAAAGATGGACTAGAAACTCTGAACTTCGTGTTTAAGGATTTTCAGAATCAGATCCAATCCCCATGTCTAATACCATCCTTCAATATTTTGTTGTGAAGGTACAAAATTTCTGCGAAAACAATTGTTCCTGCTGCCCTCTAAAACTACTCCTGTGATCTTCTGCTTCCAGGGTTTTAGGCATCTCTCTTCCGATCCTGAATTTTCTCATTCAGATTCTGCTTGTCTGAGGTCAGCTTGTCTGGGCCAAGTTCAAGTTGGATTTTCTGAGTGCAGGATTCAGGGTAGGTGCAGCAAAAGCATTAATTATGCACAAACCATCTAATGACTTTGAAATCATTAGGTCAATCTGATCTTGGGATAACCAATGTCTTACATTTCTCATTATTTAAAAATAATAATGTTATAAAATGTTGCAAAAAGAAACCCAGATCTGATACTTACATGGACAATTAGAATGTCATATATATCAGGGAAGTATTGTGAGCTTTTCAATGTGATCTGTTATGGTGGCTCTATGGCTAGGCATTCTTTTTTATTAGTAAGTAGACCAGTTATCAGTGAAATAGAACAATGTCTAGAGTTTGCTTCAAATTAATTTAGGAGAGACACAGATGAAATGTAGAGGCAGGAAGAGTATCTTTCCTTCTGCCCATCCCAGGTTCACAGCTGAGAGACTATAACAAAGAGAGGTAAATAAGAGAAAGCTAACAAAGATATTTAATATAAGCTTACTTTTTTTTGCCAGTCATGGGGTCTGAACTCTGGGCCTGGGCGCTGGCTCTCAGCTCTTCAGCTCAAGGTTAGCGCTCTACCATTTGGGCCACAGCAGCACTTCCTGCTTTTTCTGCTTATGTGGTGCTGAGGAATTGAACCCAGGGCCTCATGCATGCAAGGCAAGCGCTCTACCACTGAGATACCTTCCCAGCCCCTTAATATAAGCTTTGAATGATATAGAAAACTTCAGGAAACAAAAAATAAAGGCCTCCAAGAAACAGTGAATGCTGAGTATAATTATCAGTTTCTTATTATCCACAGGGGGTCTGTCTGTTTCTAGGACTATGAGAAGTATCAAAATTCCACTGGGCACAAGTCTGTTGTCCTGGCTACTTGGAGGCAGAGATTGGGTGTCTTGGTTGGGGCCAGCTCAGGGAGAGAGAGGTTCATAAGATTTCATGTTGTTGCTGGGCTCAGCAGCATGCACCAGTCATCCCAGCTACCGAGGAAGCACAGTGGTTGAGAACAGTGACACGTATTTGTCATCTCCAGCCACCCAAATAGGAGGATCACAGACCAGGTTAGTCTACATATATAAAATAAGACCCTACCTTAAATAAAAAGGCAAGAAAGGCCTGGAGGCACGGCTCAAGTGGTAGAGCACCTGCTTGGTAAGCATCAGATGCTGACTTCGAATACAAGTACTACTCACACCCTCCAAAAAAATTACCAAAATTCAGTGATGCTCAAATCACTTATATAACACATTTAGAGAACCTATGTGTCTCTCCTGTATGCTTCAAACCATTTCCAACTTCCTTCTAATATAGATAGGAAATCAATATCATAAGGACAGTTGTTGTTGAAGGAATAGTGCCAAAGAAAAGGGTCTGGATAGGTTCAGAACAGATACCATTGAAAATATATTTAGGGTCCCAGCTTAGTAGAACCTATATGGAGCTGTGGCTGTGGAGGGCTGCTTGCATTTTCATGCTATTCTTGGTGAGACACAGAGAGACACAGTTCTCCATGACAGAGAGGGGTATAAAGGTCAGCCACACTGGGAGGAACACACCAAGCCTGTGTGTTCAGATTCCTCTGCATCTTTTACCATCAGTGATAATGATGCTCCTCATCTCCCTCACAGCTTCCATAGCCTCCCTCGGGGGACAGGATCAGAAAGACCTTCCTACTTCCATCATTTCCCCAAATGATGCCAAGGCTCTGTTACATGGCCATAGCATATTTTGAGCCCCATCAGAAATAAGACTGACTGTAAGATTGCCCGAGAGGAATCGACTCACCAAGAATTATCATTGATAATTGTTCAATTTGGATATTGGGAAGTTCACATGATATTGTATCTATATTTCACTGTTTAAAATTTCTCAGGGCAAAAACAAGAAAAGATATTTTTTTATTTTTGTTGTTGGTGGTGGTTATGGGGCTTGAACTTGGGGCCTGGGCGCTGTCCCTTAAGCTCTTTTGCTCAAGGCTAGTGCTCTACCACTTTGAACCACAGCACCACTTTCGTTTTTCTGGTGGTAAATTGGAGATAAGAGTCTCACGGGCTTTCCTGCCTAGGCTGGCTTTGAACTGTGATCCTCAGATCTCAGCTTCTTAAATAGCTAGGATTACAGGTGCCTAGCTTTTTTTTCTTTCTATTTTTAAATAATAAAATTGGAAGTATGGGATACAGCATGGGGAGAAGGGTACTACTTTTAGAATGGAAAAGCCACTTGGTCTTGGGGAAGACACTTGGACTTCCAGAAGGTTCTATACCACTCTGATAAGACCTTCTAGCTAATGCCTCCCATCAGCCAGTTCCACCTCAAAGCAGTGTAAATGTAGGTGTTTGGGAATCCAAGGATGATTTCTGGAAAATGCAAGAATATATAAACTCTCTGGAATGATCACTTTAACACCAATGAAGTATGACACCCTTGGGGGGGGCAGGGGGGAGAGAAATATCCCTCAGCTCAACAGGCTAGAAAGGGGAAACCACTCAGAAGCTTGGCATGGTATCACAGCTGGGGGTGGACTGCTAGTCCTGTGGTAATGAGCCATCCATCCTAGAGCTTGTTTTGAGAGCAGTGAATTGGCAAGAAAATGTTCTCTCCTTAGAGATCCCCATGCTTTAATGCCCAGAGGGACTTGGAACTCCAGCTTGAGTTCTTCAAGCCAGAGTCAGCTTACAGACACGCTGGACACATGGTTGATTTGAATCAGGAAATGGTAAGACATGTTGAGTTGCAGAGTTCAGAAGTGACCAAGAGAAACAGGTACAGCACATGGACACCCAGCCAGGCAGAACAGCTGTGTTTAATGGCAGGAGATCGCTCTGTGGAGACATTGCATCTCTTGATGCACGTGGACACCCAGCCAGGCAGAACAGTTGTGTTTATTGGCAGGAGATCGCTCTGTGGAGACATTCCACTTCTTGATGGGCAACTGCAGATCTTCCTTTTTTTTCAGAGGAAGCCCATGTCTCCTTGTTGAATTCTCTGTGGACACAGAATGTACCCAAAGCCAAGCTTATGCTCATCAAAAGGCCTGCGAATAGCTGAAGGTAGAGATTAAATTATCTAGAGACTTTCTTTTATTCAGTAGCTTTATATCACAAACAAAGCCAATATGCACAGGTAAAAACCATGGAAAAGAAGAGGGGTAATCATCATTAGACTGATCTATGTAGGCAGAAGGAAGGCATTTGAGTTGGGTTATCAAGCATGAATATCAGGTATCTGAGGGCCATGAGTAACTATCATGGTTGATCATCAGCCTAGACTATTACAGTCACTTACTTGAGCATACTAGTTAGGATTCCAGAGTACCATGGAAGCTCTACATGCTAAATATCATATTTGAAAATTATTGGAACACAAAGCAAAAGAAAATTCATGATTCTAACTTAGAGTACCTCAGTAGCTAATGGTGGGAAGAATGATGATAATTGTTTCAGGAGCTCTAATGGTGCACAATTTATTTGCTCTATAATCACCTCAATAAAAAGGTATTTTTTTCCTCTTGGAGGGGATGCCCAGTGGCAGAATCAGAGATAGCCTGGGGAACATGAAGAAAGGAAAGCTCATTCTCTTTCTTTTATTCTTTTCCCTCTTTCTTTCCTTCCTTCCTTTCTTCGTTCTTCAGTCCTCTTCCCTCCCTCTCTCTCCCTTGCTTTTCTCATTTCCTCCTTTCTTACCCTTTTTTTTGTGCCAATATTGAGGCTTGAACTCAGGGCCTGAGCGTTGTCCCTTAGCTTTTTCAACCAAGTCTAGTAGTCTATCACTCGAGCAACAGCTCTTCTGGCTTTTTCATGGCTGATTGGAGATAGGAGTCTCAAGGACTTCCCTGCCTGAGTTGGCTTGGAACTGAAATCCTCAAATCTCAGCCTCCCAAGTAGCTAGCTAGGATTACAGGTCTAAGCCACCAGTGCCGAGTATTTTCATCTGTTTTAGATTTTCCATACAAAAGCACTAAGGAAAGTTGTTAAATAAAATAATGATGCAACCAGAGAGATATCTCACCTATGGCATGTGCCACCAGCTGTCTGTCCAAAATGTTGTCCAATGATTGGGGCCCTCATACTTATGGTTATTTCATGTTATTCTTCAAGGAATCTATTAGGAGATCTCATTATAGTAGCCTCTGGATTTACCATTTAATCATTCCATGTTTACTTGAGAATAACATGTCTAGAAAACCTGTCGCCTTTGTACAAACATTAATATACTACCTTCATTGTTTGCCTAAGAATGTGGACTGATAAATTTAGCATGTGTATTTGTTACAGATATCATAATTCTTGCCTCAGAGAATAATGTCACATGATTTCTTTTTTTTTTCATTTCTTTTTTTGTTTTTTTCCCCCCCCTAAGGCTAGGGGTCTTTTTATCTGTAAAGCCCAAATGTTTATTGTGCTGCTATCTTTTTTTTTTGGGTCCGGTCGTGGGGTCTAAACTCTGGGCCTGGGTGCTGTCCCTCAGCTCTTCAGTGCTCTACCACTTGAGCCACAGCGCTACTTCTGGCTTTTTTCTCTTTCTGCTTATGTGGTGCTGAGGAATCGAACCCAGGGCCTCATGCATGCAAGGCAAGCGCTCTACCACTGAGCCACCTTCCCAGCCCCATTGTGCTGCTATCTTGAAGAGTATATTCAGACTCTTTCTTCCCTTGGGTAGTCGGAATCCAGAGGCCTAGCACTGACAGATCATAGAACTATATAGTGTTAGCCCTCAAGGGACCATAGAGATCTTCCAGGCCGATGCCTCATTTTGGAAATAGGGAAACTGAGGCCCAGAATGTGGTTGTATTTGTCCTGAAGTTCACAACTACTAAACAGCTCAGCCACCTTCTTTAGCTTGCAGGCACATTCTGTAGTCAATGGCTGTTCAGAGAGTGTCACATGGTAAAGATGAAGAGCTGTGAAAGGCACAACTGGGCCTAGTTTCTAAAGAGTTCTGAGCTTCCAGAGAGTTCTACAGCCCATGGTCCTCACTTCAGTGTGCATCAGAAGTACTTAGAAAAGTGTCTAAATCACAGATTCCCAGGGCATGCTTGTGGTTTTTGATTCAGAGGCTGATCTAGTCTGAGACCCATGGGATCATGCTTTGAGAACTGGCAAAGCCAGCTGACCTCGTGTTTCTGATGGTTTTCTTGTTCGTGGATTCCTGCCATTGTTCTCTGGCCCGGTGTTCTTTCCTGTCTGCTTCCTTGCAAGGTGGTTGTTGTTGGAATCCACTTACACGCAAGGCTTTCCTCTTCTATCCTCATCCTTTCCATGGGTTTCCTTCTTCCTGCCATTATCACCCAAATACTCATCATGGGTCTTTTTGGTCCACACAGAGGAGCCACAAGGCCAGACCTGGTATTCATATCTGTAGCACAGTTGGCAAGTTGATTCTCAGCAGGGCCAGTGAAGTTCTGGAAGTAGAGGGAGAGGGAATGGGGTCATCTGAACTTCAGCAGTTAAAATCTCCATAACAATGGCTTCACACTTTTGTTTTTGAGACAGAGTGTCATTGGCCATAGAGCCCAGATGGAGCCTCTACCTAAACTCACAAGTCAACTTCCCAAGTACTGGGATTACAAGTGTGTGCCATGATGTCTGGCTTTGATTTTACCCTTTCTATAAGGTAGTTCTTCTGAGTTAGTCCTCTAGCTATGACTTAATATCAAGGATAAGCCAGGAGCCATGTGATTGTAGCTAACCCATAGTTTTTAGAACTCTGATGGAGAATCCCATGCAGGGTGAGTATCTCTAAGCCAAAACTTTAAATGCAAAATATATGAAAATATGCCAAAAATGTTTTGTTGTTGTTGTTGTATTGGTGCCAGTCCTAGGGCCTGGGTTGCTCAAGACCTGGGTTGCTGTCCCTGACCATTTTTGCTCAAGGCAATAAAAGCTCCACTTCTGGCTCTGGGGTGGTTAATTGGAGAGTCTTATTGATTTTTCCTGCCCAAGCTGGTTTCAAACTGCAATCCTCAGACTTTACCCTTCTGAGTAGCTAGGATGACAGGCATGAGCTGCCAGTACCCAGCTAAAATCTGAAACTTATTAAAGCACTGATAACATTCCACAAGTAAAATATTTCATACCTGATCTCAAGGTTAATGGATCACAATCTCATGCACTGAAAATACTGTAGAAATTGTCACTGGGCTGTGTATGTATGTAAGGAACATATGGATAATGAATCATAAATGAAGTTAATGTTCAGGGTTGGGTCAGAAAATGTATGTGTGTGTGTATGTGTGTGTGTGTGTGTTTGTGTGTCTGTGGAAATACATATACATACACCCCACCACACACACACACACACACACACACACACACACACACACAAATATTTTCCAGTGGCTCATACATAACCCTTGCTACTCAGGAGCCTGAGATTTGAAGATCACAGTTCCAAGCAGTCATGAGTCTCCTATCTCCAATAAACTACTCAGAAAAAGTCAGAATTGGCACTGTGGCTCAAAGTGGTAGAGTGCTAGCCTTGAGTGCAAAGAGGCTTAGGGACAGTGGCCAGGCCCTGAGTTCAAACCCTAGGATGAGCAAAAAAATTAATAATTAAAAATTTTAAAACCTGGAATAATCTGAAACACCCCTGGCTCTAAGCAGTTCAGGTAAGAGCTACCATGTTCCTTTGACAAAGGCGTCCTGCTTTCTTTCCATTTTAATAATGATCCCAAAAGAAATTGTTCACCCGAAAGACATTCAGGCTGACTATACAGAGCACTGAAAGTCCAGATGGAAGTCAGAGGCGAGCTGCCCCAACATTATATACAGGAATAGAGAACATAGGATTCTGTTTCCACTACCACGTTAGCTATATGTATTTCAACCTAAGTATTTTATGGAGTCTGTCCATGGAAACATAATGGGTATCCTCCAGAGGTTATAAAAGGATCAATTTTCCCCCAAGCACTGCAAAAATTATTGCAGAAACACTTTCAGGATCAACCTGATAGGTGACAACTTAAATCACGCAAGGAGAAAGCAGCCTGCATTCAAATCCATAGAGAGGAAAAACATCCATCTCCAAAGTCATTAATACCTAAGGATCATCATGCCTGGATAATCTAATTCTCCTACAGGTACCTTCACTTCCAAAATTTCTTTAGTGATGAATGGTTTCTGTGTGTGTGTGTGTGTGTGTGTGTGTGTGCACGCGCGCGCACGCACATGTGCATGTGCACGTGCACATATGTGTTCATAGCCTTCCATCCTTTCTTCAATCCTACCTTTATTCTACCCACTTATACCTTGCCAAGGCTTTACGATTTGCTGCAATCAATGTGATGAACCAGTAAGAGCCCAGGTTTAGATCGATTCCACTGCAAAAAGGGACACTCAGAAACAGTCACCCTGACTGCAACTTCCCTTCCTCCCAAGCCAAGACTCTTACTATGTACCCTGTTGTATCACTCTGCCATTTTTCAGTCTCTTAAGTTTTTCCAGCTGTGCACCCATTACACTGCTAACCCCTTCATGTCTCGCAAAGCGTGATCTGGGGATTCGTGAGTGGCTAGCTGGCCCGTGAGTAGAGGTGTGCACGTGGGCATTCACTCGAAGAAGAAGGTTCTTCTTGTGCCATTGCTGTGATGTCAGAGCCATTTTTTTACTCCCTTCTACAAAGCTTTCCTTCTTCTGATGCAGCAATTAGTTGACTATTCATTTTTTTAAAAAAGACATTAGGTTATGCTTATTTATTTTTAAAGAATGACCTCATTCTCAGCCTTCATGTCTAGCAATGGAGTGATTCACAGGTCTTTCCAGATCTGACGTCATGGAGACTGATTGAACTTGGCAATTACCTCGCTGTCTGCACGCCGGTGTGACCAAGGTGCTGAAAGGGAGCTGGTTGCAAGGGGCTGAATAAACATGTGTGGCTCGACAGCCTCTTAGTCTTCTGAAGTGAATTTGTCTCCAGTGACAAGTACCTGCAGACCCAAGTTTGAAGGACAAATAGCCTCACTTCACTCCAGAGCAAAACTGCAGCTCTCCAGCCTGCAAGATTAAGACAGAGCTGCGTTAATCTCTTAAGTCCTAAAATTCACGGTCATCAGAGACCCTCAGAAAATGAACGCGAACTGTGAACTTCCAGCTTCCAAGGAGAGCTGCTTTTGGAGCCGAGCAGTGGAAACAGTCTTGTGGATTCACAGAATTTTGAAAATGGAAAGAACCTGGAAGTTCAACTTTCCACAGAGGGGAATTGAATCCTCAAGCATGGAGGAAGTTTGATTAATTCCTCACCGTTAGCAAGTGGGAAACTGGTTTTATTTCCACTACGTGATAATGTCCTCCCCATAAACATGCTCCATATAGCTTCTTCTTCCACAAGGAGAACTTAGAAGTTTACTCAAGTGAATAGGACATTTGTAGCAATTAAAAATAATAGTCTCATTGACAGATTGGACAAACTAGAAGGATAATTCTCTTGTTTAAGACCTCCGCATTATAATTCAAATCTCAGGGGCAATGGATCTGGTAAAAGGAATCATAATGCTTTCCCCCCAAATTCCACACCTTGAGGACACAGTGTAGCCTTTACCAAATAAATCAATTTTTTTTTCTTCTCCCTCAACCTTCAGTACAGTAATGCACAGAGAAGTGGCTTTATCAACCAAGGATCAGGTTGCATCAGCCATTGAGAAGCTAATCTCATCAATTATTGCTCTCTGATGAAAATGACAAAGGTCTCTAACTAACTGAAAATAAAGGCAAAGCATTGGACTACAGCCAGTCAAGGAAATCTTCCTTCTTTGTATTCAGTTTCTGCTTATAAAGAGGCCTTGCTGTGACAGTCACAACCCCCAAACTGACCATCAGCTTTACCATGACCTACGTGCTCCCTAAATCAGATTTGAAGCATTAATGAGGATGTGCATTGTGCCTTCAAGGTTGCAAACAACTGATGTTCAATGAGTATATCTGAAGTATGTCCTCCTTCTTGGTAGCCTATGGATTTCAAGATTTGCTGAATTATTTTTGTATGTTTTTGGGGAAAACTCTGTCATGGAATAATAGGTGGTGCAAAGTACTAGTTTTGTATGTAGGGATAGTTATTTCTAGATTTAATCATGACTGTCGTATCTGCAGGAGATAAGGCACCACACTGAACATGAATTAGAGCCTCAAGTATACTCAGTACAGGGCTGGGAAGGTGGCTCAGTGGTAGAGCGCTTACCTTGCATGCATGAGGCCCTGGGTTCGATTCCTCAGCACCACATAAACAAAAAGAAAAAAAAGCCGGAAGTGGCACTGTGGCAGAGCGCTAGCCTTGAGCTGAAGAGCTGAGAGACAGTGCCCAGGTCCAGAGTTCAGGCCCCACGACCAGATCCCCCCCCCAAAAAAAAGTATACTCAATATCACCAATAAAAGGGATTGTATTACTCAGCTCTCAAATCTAGGCAGTAAGCTTTCATGTAAAAAGATAATTAGCTGGGCACTGGTGGCTCAAGCCTGTAATCCTAGCAACTCAGGAGGCTGAAACCTAAGGATCAAGGTTGAAAGCTAGCCAGAGCAGAAAAGTCCCTGAGACTCTTATCTCCAATTAACCACCAGAAAACCAGAAGTGGTGCTAAGGCTCAAAGTGGTAGAGTGCTATCCTTGAGCAAAAGAGCTCAGGGACAGCACCCAGGCCCTGAGTTCAAGCACCATGACTGACAAAAAAAAAAGAGGAAGATAATGAATTAGACAAATTCAGTTGTATAGGGACTCACATGCTATCCTGTCAGAAGTACTACTCTAAGGACTAAGAGGTACAATCCCTTTCTATACCCATCAGAAATTCATTAGCAATATTCCTATAACAGAAACAGATGAACAAGAGAAAAACATCACAAATGTATTTGATCACAATTTTACATGACACACAACTCTTCAGAAAGGAAGTCTCGAAGACTCAGGAAAAGCTTTTATCTTAGGCATTAATTCCAGGATGGTAAAAATATGACTAGGCACATCTGATGGTAAGTCATTGAAAGGATAAACCTATTCAGCTTGTCTGTTCAGATTCTTCTTGGTCTCTCCATGAGAATTCATTTTCCTCCAATATGGTGCCAGGACCCTTCCCACAGGGTCTTGAAGGGAGAAAGGAAAAAGGGGTGAATGACCTTTCTAGATTCTGCCAATGACATTGGTTTGCCTTGGGGAAAAGGAATCTTGCTGTCTTTTGACTCACTTTGGAGGATCCAAAGGAGGCAGTATGCAGTAGGACAAGAGAAAGAGCAGAGGGGTCTTGCTTCTGAATTCTTTCAAGATCCTTCAGTTCCAGGCATGCCTGTGTGCTATTCATTCTAGCATCACATTCTTTCCATAGAACCATAATGGTTTTTATACCATACCTATGGCAAGGTCACCATGAATTGGACCATTTGTGGATGTACTAGGATTTTATTATTCAAAGTTAGGTCTAAGGACCCACAACACCAACATGGCTGGTAGGGGGTTGAAGGAACAGGCCCTGAGGTGCCAATCAAGACCTGCTGAGCCAGACTCTTCATTCTAGTAAGATCCCTGAATGGTTCACATACAAATTGAAGTTTGAGAGATCCCATTGTAGAGAAGTAGTCAGCCAACCTAGACACCCTGGAATAATGGAGAGTTTTAGAAATGACATATGAATTAGACCCACAAATAATGCTGATTTGAGTGGTAGAGAGATCAACCCTGGGCCTTTGGGAGTCTTACGTGTACTGAAGTGTGCAGCCTGGCTACAGACAGTGTCCCTCATGCTTTGCTGATTCAAAGCTGTTGGAGGTATTTGCTAATCAGTCAAATTATCAGATGTCATCACAGACTCAAGATTTCCAGGAGGCAAATCTTGGAGGCTGTCAGTTCCCTGGTCTCCTAGAAGAGTCGTCTCATAAGGCAGCATTGGGAAACACTGCTTTAGCTCAGTTGAATGCAGAGTCCTGGAAGTAAAGATGATTTCTCTGAACAATATGCTCCTCGGGCATCCTTCACATCTCCCTGGCATTATGCTACCTCCTCACGAAGCAGCTCACTCAGGAAGCACAATGACAAATGGATCGCATTTGGGTCACTAATGAATTGCTTTGATGAGTCATCACTATGTTTTGGAGCAGGCTCTTTACATTTGTCATTTATTCACTCAACAAATATTCATCAGAGGCTGTACTAATTAGACAATTGCCCTCTAAGTTCTCAGGGTACCATATTGAATAGAAGAGGCAGATTCCCTACTCCCTGGACAATTTTATTCTAACAAGGGACTGGTAAACAGAATATAGCTCATAAATGCATGGAAATAAAAATCCATTAAGTAAGACAAACTGGCTGGGAGTGAATGGTGTATGCTTTAGTTGGGTGTATTCGCCAGGGCTCTCCATAGAAATGGAATCAGCAAGATAGACAGAGACAGACAGACAGATAATACTTATGCATAGATATATGAGAGGAGATTTATTAGGAGGAACTGCCTCATGTGATTTTTAAGGCCAAGTTCCACAACTGGCTATCTTCAGGTGGAAGATTTTGGGGTACCAGAGATGTGGTATAGAATCCAATTCTAAAGGCCTTGAAACTGGGAAGCCAACAGTGCAAGCCTCAGCCGCCCAGAGTCCATACTCAAAATACAATGAGCACAGTGGAGCCGGGGGTAAGTCCTAGAGTCTAAACTTGAGGGAGTCTGAAGTCCTGCTGGCCAAAGCAGCAGCTGAAATGTCTATTTCAACTCTCAGGGGGGTCAAGTGGCTTTCTATATGTGTTTTCTCCAGGTTCCCAGCCTGCCCTGATTGTTGCCTATCCATCCTAAAGATGAGTCTTTTCCTACCTTGTTTACTCAAATGTGTACTAATCTCTGGGGGAACAAAAAATCTTCCTAAATATACCAAAAATAATGCTAGGTCCATTGGCACTTAAAAGTAACTGTCTCAACAGGCCAATGGGGAACACTACTGACATGACATTTAATCAGGGATTTATAAGACAAGAGCGTTCAGAAACAATAGCCAGCCAACAAGGGTTTCAAGCAGTAAGCATACCAAGCTCAAGAGAGGCCTGAGCTGGAGGAAGTCCACTGTGTTCATAACACCAGTCAACATGATGGTTATAGAGTGAGCATAAGAAGACCTCAGGGTGACTTGCTAGAAACAAGCTTCACAGAGAAGTCTGGTTTTATTCCAGAAAGAGTGGGAAAGAGAAGTCAAGCTTTATTCCAGAAAGCATGGAAAGTGAGCAGAAGATTACAACAGAGAGAAATGACATGGTTGGGAAACATTTTGGAGAATGGAGTGTGTGTGTGTATGTGTGTGTGTGTGTGTGTGTGTGTGTGTGTGTGTGTGTGTGTGTTGCTGAGGGCAACACTCAGGGCCCTAGCCTTATGGGTTTGTTTTTCACTTCCCCTTTTTAAAAACCTCTGCTTTGTTCCATTGGTGTTTGTGCTATGCATTCTGTAGAAGCCTGTGTGTATGTGTGTATCTTTGCATAGTCAGCCAGAACACATGAATTCTCGCCAGCTCAGGTGTGAGACTGTGGATGGCTGGCCCGTTCTTTCCTAATGTTCCTTGCAATCTGGTTTGGGTAAAGATTTTCATTCATAAATCTCTGAAGTATTTGCTTTTCCTGATTACTTTTTTTTTCTTTCTAACTTGGGTTTTGAAGCTATTCTAATGCTCTTTGTTTATTGTGTGATGCTCTCCGTGTGAGTGGAGGGAGAATGCATGCTTGTTTGGAGCAGTTAAGTGCCTTTCAATGATTTAAAATGTTGTGAAGACATTTAACTCTGGCAGGGAGATTTGAAGAACATGCTATTTCCAGCTGTGGGTTGGATTCCAACTTGGAAGGAGACATTCTCAAGCATCAAGAATATTATAGAATATATCCAGGTGTTTTTCAGAGCTGCAAAATACATCATTGCTCAGAAGAACCTTCCATTGTTTCTTCAGGATGCCACACTTCTTCCTAGGTGAAAATGGACACCATGAATGGTACCTCTGAAAGGACTCTTGGAATCAGTCCAGTCGGCTGGGAGGAAAGAAGGCTTTTGAGAACATTAAAAGCAGGAAACTAAAGCAAGAGAGTTTGGGCACTTGTAAAGGTGTTAGAGATGAACAGGATTTAACTTTGTAAAGAAAGAGCTCTTGGGTAACTGGTAAAAAAAAGGATCTTTTTTGGATGGAAGAGTGAGAGTTGTAAAGAATGGGAGTTGAGAGGAGAACTGAGAAAGTAATATACCATTGCATTTATTGAGGTATGTTAAGAAGAAAAACAAACAAGCCTCTTTCTTAATGGCTCAAGTAAAATCAGTGCTCTTGAGACCTAGACACACAGCTGACAATCATTACACTCTGCTGTGCTCTAGTTGATATGTTAGTGTCTATGCCTCTGTTTTAAGGACAATTACACAACATATTTCTTTGGTTGCTTTCAGAGAGAGGATGGGGGTGGGGGTGATTGAACCCAGGACCCTTTCAGACTGCAGAGTTAAATCCAATCTACTGGGCTGTGATCCAATTAATAGCTAAGCAATTCAACATAATTGACCCCCAAACAGTTGACTTAGTGACACAAGGATGAAGCTTTGACAGCTCAGCAGTGAGATCAGGAAAGGAAATTAATATGTGATTTTAAGTAAATTCAAGCACCTGGTAGTTTAATAGACTTAGACACTTTCAACCTTTGTTATTGGATTGAAGCTGGCCCAGTGGGGAGTTACTGAAAAATTGATTGCAATAAACTGGCGCCTGCGATATACCACTTTTCCGCCCAGAGCTTCTTCCGGGCTCACCTGGGGGAAGTGATGGAAGTCTGGCTCTGGCACACACTTGCTCATTGAATGCACACAGACCTACCTGTGTTTCTCCCCATCGGAGTGGGTATAAAATATGATCAATGGTGAAAATTTTGGAACCCAAAAGTATGGCTTAAAAAATGCCAGAAAGGCCTAGGTTGGACAAGGTTCAAGCAACACACTTTTAATTAAAAGAAAAAAAAATAATATAGGCTTTAGCTGGTTTCTTCCATTTGAGTCAACATTTTCATGACTGCTATAAGAACTTGGGTTCTCTGCTTAATTCCACCTTGAAATATCTGCATAATTGTATAATATTTGGTTTTTAGACTGTGTGCTACTAGGTCTCTTCTGCCCAAAAGCCAAGTACTCATCTATAAATTATATGTGACATGATAGGAATTATCAGGAGGCAACAGATAAATTATTTTCATTATCTAGTTAGGGCAAAATGAAACATGCATACAAAATTGCAAATTACAATGTAGAAAGATATGAACTCAAAGGTATAAAACACATAGTGTCAAATTACCTTCTAAATCATTTCTAACAAGCCAGGCACTGGTGGCTTAAACTTATAATCCTAGCTATACAAGAGGCTGAGATCTGAGGATCAAAGCCAGCCCAGGCAGACAAATCCCAGAAACTCTTATCTTCAATTAACCAGCAAAAAAAATCTGGAATGGCGGTGTGGCTCAAGTAGTAGAACACCAGCTTTGAGTGAAAAATAACAAAGCAAAAACAGGAGATCCTGAGTTCAAGCCCCAGTGCCAGCATAAAAGACAAAAACAAAACCAAACAAACAAAAAACTCCCACAAAAGTTGGTGCCAATATTTACTCCAACCAAAAGTATATAGGAGGTTGCTTTCTTTTCTGGCAGAGAAGTTACGCAATGGGCTAGCGCTTCTATATTTAAACGTGAAGGTATTTTAGTATGTGTGGAGTTTAAGTGCTTGTTTTGCTGTTCTACAAAATGATACCCCTTTTTTCTCCATTGCTCACTTTTTTTCATATGAGCCTCCACATCGGCAGGTCTCAGCCAGTTTGGAGTCTTGATTCTCACTCTTCCTTTAAACCTAGAAGCTTCCCCAGTTCTTCAGAGTTGGTGTCTTCCTTCAAGTCTCGGCTGCCCTCTTCATTGTTTTAATTTACTCCAGCGTAACAACCTGCTGTGGTTTGTCCTCTAGAAACTGAAGTTGAAATTTCATGGCCACTGCAGTAGTGTTGACAGGCAAGCCCTCTTAGAAGCTATTGGGTCCTTAAGGGGGATTAATGCCTTTTTTTCACATAGGATCTAATCCAATTAGTTATCACCAGAGCAATGGTGACAGAGCTCATCATTATCCCCATAGCTTTCTTCTTTCCCAGGCACTTGTGCCTGTCCACTTTTGTGCTATGTGAAATCACCCAGTAACAGCCCTCTCTAGAGGCTGCTACTCTGCCCTCGAACTTCCCAGCTCCTGCAACTGTGAATTTAGGAAACCTCTTTCTTCATGGATCAACCAGTCTCTGATACTGCGTAATAGCAATACAAAATAGACTTTCTGTCATCCCTTCATTGTCCCCTTAGTTGGCTGGTTGGTTTTTTTTCTATCCTCTGACAACAATGTGAGATCAGCTATCTGGTATCTTTTTACTTCACTCTTTTCCTCATCTGCTTCAACGATTGACAGAGAATAACTGAGAATGTATCCAAGTGATGGATGAATGAAATGGCTCCTCTGTGTTCCTCTTGGAGGTCCCAGGTGGAAAAGAGAGGATCAGCTGAGGAAGGGTTCTGATAACTCCCCTCTGTCACAGCTTCATTAAACAACAGCCTGTGAAGAGATTGGAGGCAGCTTTTCTCTTCCTATTCTCCTTCCCTGAATTGGGGGAAAATCTACCACATTTAGAGACTCTCCTCTTGTGCCATGTAGGTGAATATACCTTCCAAATGATAATGCAGTCTGCAAATAGCCAAACGAATTGCTTCTTGATGTTGGAGAAAGAGCATCTTTCATTTGTAGGACTTGTGTGTTATTTTTCTGATTCTAAGAAAGCACTGATGTTTTGTCTTTGGCTGGTCACGTACTCGGTGTACCACATTTAGAAGATTCGGAACGATAGGAAGAAGGGAATGTGATCTGTACATTACCTTTTATTGTCAAAATAAACATTTTGTCCTGAGATGGATTGCCCCAAAAGCAGGTGCTGAGGAGACTGGGATGGAAGTTGTTTGTTTTGGAAGCAAGCCCAGGGATTGCCTGCAGGAAAGGGGGGAGGTAAGAGGAAGAAGGGAAGGAAGCCAGTTCAGAGTATGTTCAAGAGTGGCTCACCTCCATAGGTACTTGTGCCTAATCCTGCTGGGGAGATCACATAATGCATAGCTCTGAGCTGCCTCATTTGGTACACAAATAAAACATCCATGAACCATTTCCAGTCTGGTTGAGAACTGTAATTAAAATAGTTAACTTTTGGCCCTCATTTGCATCTTCTAGTTCCTGATCCAAGCTCAGACACAAGCACATATCCCACTTAATGGTAAAACTATTCAGTTCTTCTTGAATTATTTTTATCATTTAAAAGTTTCAGTCCCAAATATAAACTTTTTGTATGGCTATTGAGTATTTCATTCTATGCAGATATATTTTTAACATGTAGTAGTTGGTTTCTCCTTAGTGGAGATGATTCCTATTTATAAATCTCCCACATCTTCTCTAACTCTGACAATATCTTTAATCTTGACTAAATTAATCATTGAAAAATAAATCTTAGGAGTTTTAAAAAATAATCCTCTTGGTGGGTGACAACAGCTAACACCTGTAATCTCAGCTACTTCAGAGGCTAAGAACTGAGGATCTTAATTCAGAATCAGTTCAAGAAAGCAAAGTCCAAGAAACTCTTATTGCCAATTAACTAACCAGAAAAATGTAGGGCTCAATGTGTGGTACAAGTGGTAGATCACCAGCTCTGAACAAGGAAAAAAACAAACAAACAGAGAGTATAAGGCCCTGAATTCAAACTCCAGTACTAGCAAACATATATAAAACATTCTTTGGAAATGCTACTGAAACTAATGGCCATCTCACATTCATTCAACAAATGAAGCCCACTGTGTGCCAGTAAGTCCTGTGTACTTCTTATATATCATTGAAGCAAAGAGATTTAGTGTGCTGTTCTCAGCGAGTCAAGGTCCTTCATCCTATTTGAGCTACCATTAACCTACACAGCCAATCCTTGTGTTCCTGGTGATTTAGCAAACTACTTATGCTTTGGAAAGTAGTCCTTTGTTATATACATCACAAAAATTAACATTACAAGTTAGCTCTTCATAGTTTTTTCTTTGAAACCCAGGAAAATACTGATGTTGAGTGCTGGTAATTCCTGCCTAGAAACCCAGCTACTCAGGTGGTTGAGATTTGAGAATCAAGATTTGAAGCCAACCCATGTAGAAAAGTTTGTGAGACTCTTATCTTTAAGTAGCCAAAAGCTGGAAATGGAAGTATGGCACAAGTCATAGAGCACCAACCTTGAGCAAAGCAGCTAAGCAAGAGCTTGAGGCCCTGAGTTCAAGCCCCAGTACAGGCACAAAAAAAAAGGAAAAAAAATACCAATCTTATGGAGACATATTTTTCAATATTTCTCTATATTTTCTCTCCTTTTATCCCAGGATTATAGAGTCAGTTCCATTTTTTCTAATATTTCTTGTAATCATTAAACTTTTAACTTTAGAAATTACTAAGGAATGAACACACTGGCTGACCATGACCTAAGAATCACATATGGCCTGAGTGACGTTGGGTGCCTTGTTTGGTAATGAAAGAGTGCTTTTATACATTAAGCGATATGTTTTCCTTCTGTATCAAATTTCTCTCAGTGTTAAGCCCAGGGCTATCCGCAGAACTGCCTCAAATCACCTACGTCAGTGTGTCCTGCTACAGAGGGAGTCACTTGCCTTTAGAACACGTTCTAAAATCCTTAGCATGATGCAGAGGAGTGTTTACTATGGGTTGCTTGGACCTCCCTTCCCTGCAGGGAAAACCTTTTCTACTCCTGCAGCCTTCAACTGCAAAGCCCTTGGAGGCAGCCTCCTTTCTGTCATGGAGCGCCTCCTTCTTCACCCCTGCACTAAACTAACTCCTATTTATCCTTCAAGCAAACCTCAAGGCTGTCTCTTTGCAACAAAACAAAACAAAACAGAAAAACAGAACAAAAAAAGCAGTCAATTACTAAAATATTAAACAGGTCACCTACCGATTGCCAACCTTTAATGTAAAACTAATGCCAATCTTGTGCATGGACATACCATGTTTGGTGCCCAATTCTATGTATGATCTTGCCACCTGGCTGTAATAACTACAAGTTGAACATAATCCATGATCTGAAAAATCCCAAATCCAAAATCCATTTTTTTAAATGTTGTCATGATGTTCTAAAGTGGAACTGGTGTCAGCCAAAATTTAGGTATAATGAGACCACAGGAAGTTGTGGCTTTCAAAATAGAGGCTTAGATCCATGACTTAAGGGAAGTGAGGACCAGAATTCTCTTGAATTGTTTGCTGATACTTAAGTATAAAGATCATCATGTGGGCTGGGCAAGGTGGCCCACACTTACAACTCAACTACTTGGAAAGTGGAGATCAGGAGGATACCTCCAGGGCAAAAGTTAGAGAGACCCCATCTCGAACAACAAGCTGAATTCATGCCTATCATTCCAACTACATAGAAGGCCTAGGTAGGTAAGTTGTGGTCCCAAGCTGGACTCAGGGGAAAACATGAGACCCTCTTTGAAAACTAACTAAAGCAAAAAAAGAGTTATAAATGGAACTCAAGTGCTAGAGTGTCTGCCTAGTTAGTGGGAGATGCTGAGTTCAAAACTCAATACTATAAAAAAGTTGATATTGATAACCTCATGTCTATGGCTTCTAAAAACATTATAATGATGTCAGAAGAAGAAATGTAGATATAGTTGATGGTTGTTTTTTTTAATGCCAGTCCTGGGGCTTGAACTTAGGGTCTGGGCTCTATCCCTGAGCTATGTTTGCTCAAGGCTAGTGCTCTATCACTTGAGCCATAGCTCTACTTCTGGCATTCTTGGTAGTTTAGTGGAGATAGGAGTTTCTGCCTGGGCTGGCTTCAAACTTCAATCCTCAGATCTCAGTGTCCTGAATAGCTAGGATTACAGGCATGAGCTACCAGTGCCTTGCTTAGGTAATGATTTAATAGCACAAATGATGGTACTTTCTGAGTCTTGGTTTTAAATTTGTCAGTTCTCAAATTTATGCATATCTTTACCAAAAATGTATCTTTTGAGTTTGATTTTTGAGTCTCACTATGTAACCCTGGATGACCTAGCACTGAAATGTGACACAAAATGATCTCAAGTGTGAGATTTTTCCTCCTCAGTGCTGGTATTATAGGTGTGAAACAACCTCACCTGGCTCTTATTTCTATCTTTTGATCTGCATTTGTGACCAGAGCAGGTAAATTCATCTGCTTTACTATTTCTGTGCTTACCCTTCCCTCCTCAAGTCAGATAAACTTATATAGAAGACAAAGGGAACAGAAAGCAAATACAGCAACAAAGGGGAATAAACCAAAAAAAGAAAGAAAGAAAAAGAACTGAAAACAGTACATTAAAAACCTCCTGTTCCCATTTCTTGGAGTTCATTTCGATAAACATCATTTTATCTGATCATAGGCACATAGCTATTGAGCCCTTGTGATCCTTTTCTAAGAATATCCTCCTTTGGTTTCCCTGTATGAATGTTTAGAGTGCTGTTTAATAAATCATTTCCAATTGCTTTACTTCTTTAATATTTTTATTCAGTCTTACATAGGCTGTGATAGTATCCATGTGTTCAATCATTTGTACAATCATTTACTTCTAAGTATGCCGTAAGGAGAGTGATTTTGTCTTATACAGCTTTTTGCATCAATAAATATATAATATAAAGAAAGAAAGAAAAGAATCATAGATGTGTCAAAAATTATAAAATTACCTTCGAGCTGTGTATGTAAGACGTATATGAAGCATGAACAAGTGCTCAGACTTGGGTCGCATTCCTAAAATAGTTAAATACACACACATATACACATACATATGTGCATGTATTCTCTGATGCTTGAGATACCTTTTCTGTCTGTTGTGGGGTTTTGAACTCAGGGCCTGGTGGCCATTCCTCAGCTCTTATGCTCAAGGCTAATGCTCTACCACTTTGAGCCACAGCACTACTTCAAGGATTTGAGTGGTTAATTGGGACTTTTTTGCCTGGGTTGGCTTTGAACTGTGATCCTCAGATCTCATCTTCCTGAGTAGCTAGGGTTACAGGAGTGAGTCACCAGTGCCCAGCTGAGACATTTTGCATCTGGATTGTTTCAGGTAAGCTATTACTAACTTTGTCAGTAAGGATGGAAATGTTACAACCTTACTTTTCTCATTAGAGTGCCCCAGCAGTTGACAAAGAAATCAGAGTGAGTATACACAAAATAATGAGAATTAGGAGGGAAGTGTGAGACACAATCCTTTCTTGGAAAGCGAGCAGGACAACACAGAACATATCTTTGGTTCTATGTCCTGTCCCACAGGTGCTTCTGCAAGAACATTGACTCGAGGTCAGGAGAGCTTGTTAAAACATGCTATGGCATCTGGTCATAACTCTGCGACCTGAGGCCATGACACTTTCTCATTCTACATTCCCACATCACAAGGCTGACATTTCTGATGCTCCTATCATGGGCCTACTATCACAATCACTTTATTAGCTATGTTGCCTGGCTTAATCTGCAGGTCCTGTGATGGAGATGCTATTATTAACCTCACAAATAAGTTGGAGCATCTAAGGACACAGAATCCAAAGGAGGAAGATGAAGAGAATCAATGAATATAGTGAGGGCATCATAACCTTGAAGAAGTTCAATAGCAAACCAACTTTCAATACAGATTGAAAGTGACAGAGTATGATTCAAACCTGGGACCACTTGATTCTGACCACAAGACCCTTCTTTATGATGGAAAGCTCACTCACATCACAATCAGAGAAGGGCAAGGGCAGCTTTGTCAACTACATAGCAAACACTGGGGCTGAAGAACCCAATGTCCATAGGGGCAAAGCAGGCAGTGGTGTGATCTGGCTTTGGGTTTGCTGTGGGAGAGAAATGAATGCCTAGATTTCAGATCTGATCCAAGTTCAACGTGTCTGGCCCACGTTTATTTCTGATTCAAAGCCATGGAGCCCTGGTTTCCATCAACACTGAAATAAACACCACTCTGCAATCTGTACCTTTTATTAATGCTGTGACTCACCTAATGAGGGCTTTGCTTACTCCCATCAATCTTCCCTCTGGAAGAGGCCCATCAAGGAATCACAGACAGCTGCCATCTGTGTCAGCACTTGGCCAGTCTAGCCATCCTGTAAAGGCACCCTTATCCCAAGAACAGGGAAAACTGAGACTCCAAGACAGATCTGAAAATAAATAAATAAATAAATAAAATGCAAGTTGAAAAGGGCTGTTTTATTGGTTTTCTCTGGACATCATTGTTGTTGTTGTTTTTAAGTTCCAGGCAGACAAACAGTCATGGATGTATTACTCTTAAAACCTGATCATAAAATACCGTCCAAATGGGCAGAGGCCATTATCAAAGCTGTGTGGGGAATGGTCTGAATCGGGAAAGAATTCAATGAGACACCAGGGATTTTTTTTTTCTTTGCAAGGCTTCTCTCTGATTTTTGCATCCCAGGCCATCTCATAAAGGAACAGAATGTTCTGCAGTGATGACAGTATGATTTAGGACAGGCTGCATCACAGAATGGCCTTGAAGATGGCAGTGTGGTCTCCCCTAAGCTTGGAGCAGGATCTGTAGCTCTGTCTACAAAGACACATCGGCCATCGTTTCCCAGGGAATTGGGTTTTGCTTGTTATGTGAATAAAAGTCCCTTCCCAATCCCCTAGCTCCTCGGTCTGGTTATTGTCACTGTCCAAAAGTTCTTAAAAGTCATTCCAGGACAAAGCTAAGTTACATTGTGGATGCCTCTTGGAATAAAGCACATTTCTTCTTCTGCGTGTTAGATTGCTTGTTCTCGCTTCCTGCATGATTGGGTAGGGACTGCTAATGAACAATATCGCCTAGAGGATGGCCTCCTTTTCCTTCTCATCCTTGCAGCCACAACAAGCCTAGGCAAGAAGAACCAAAATCAGGGAAGACAGCTTTTTTTTTTTTATAAACATCTCAATAAATGGGGGAAGCTGTGGGGTGAGACTATAATCTAGACATACAGAAGTTGCTCTTCATCCACCGTCTTGTTCTCCAAGGTTTCAAACACCCACAGCCAATTATTGCCCAAAGGTATTAAATAGAAAATTCTAGAACTAAACAATTAATTGGCTGCAAATTGTGTTCCATTCTGATCTGGGATTATTCTACTCCATCCATTCTGGGGCAAGAACCACCTCTTTTTCAGTGGCATCCACAAGGACATATATGATATTTTGAGTGTGAGCAGACACTGAGTGACTCAAAGCGAGCTCTTTACTGGGAAGTCTTTCCTTGGCCACCACATGTGGGCAGAATTGCAAGATGTCCCCATGATCTGGAATTTTTGGAGTTGCTACAAAGAGACCATTTATTTACTCTTGGTGGGAGGCAGGACTGTACCTGGGAACCATCAAGTCGAATTCATATTAGATCTTTCTAGGACATCTGAGTACGAAGCTAGCAGTCAAGAAAGGCAATCGGCGCAAGACTGAGGTTTCTTCTCAAAGCTTCCTTTCTTATTTCACTAAGCATCGACCACCACATCATACACCACAGTTCCCCGAATACATGGTGAAATTGCCGGAGAGGGGTGCCGATGTCTAAAAGAGCCCCAACCCATCTGGTAATCTTGCTTCTAAACCTCTAAATTGCTCATGTTAGTCAGCCTTTCATTACTATAAGAAATTCCAAGCTGGGTGCCAGTGGCTGATACTTGTAATCTTAAGTAGATCTCAGGAAGCTGAGATCTGAGGATCATGGTTCAAAACCAGCCTAGGTAGGAAAGTCTGTGAGATTCTTATCTCTAATTAACCACTAAAAAGGCCGAAGTGGAGCTGGGCCTCAAGAGGTAGAGTGCTAGCCTTGAGCTAAAAAGCTCAGGGTCAGCACCCAGGCCCTGAGCTCAAGCTCCAAAACCAGCACACAGTGAAAACAAGAAAGCAGGTAGGAAGGAAGGAAGGAAGGAAAGAAGGAAGGAAGGAAGGAAGGAAGGAAGGAAGGAAGGAAGGAAGGAAGGAAGGAAGGAAAGGAGAGAG
>NW_012267235.1:9230128-9244254 GCF_000151885.1 Dipodomys ordii
GGAGAGAAAGAAAGATATGCTAAGGTAATTAACTCCTAAAGAGGAAAGGTATATTTTGGCTAAAGAGTTTAAAGGCTTCAGAACATAGTTGTCTGACTCCATTACTTTGGGGCCTGGAAAAGCAAAACACGATGGCAGATAGCAGGAGCTCATCATGATTAGTGGGGCAAGTCTACCTGATCTATGGCCAGAAAGCAAATGAACTAGAGCAAGAAGAAGGGACAGGGGCTTCACAGTTACCTACATGGGCACACCTCCAATAACTTAACTAAGACCCACCTCTTAAAAGTTCTGCCACCTCCCAATAGCACCAAGCCTCCAATGCATGGGACTTTTGAGTAAGCTTCAGACCCCAAATAGAGCACCAATCACCCAATTAAGTCCTGCAGGCAAGACAGTGTGAAAAAGAAGGGGATAAGTATAAAGTCTGAACATTACTGAACAAGTGAAACAGAATGAAAATCAGAGCAAGGGAATGTTGCATTCAACATGTAGCAGAATGTTGGTGGGTACTGGATGCCTTTGGCTGTGCTCAACAGCCTACCACAGAGAAAGATGATTTTTCAGCTCACAACTAGCCAAGCTGAGAGCCCGATGAGAGGAATACAATTTTTCTAAGAAGCATTTGCATCAGGAGTATTTAATCAGAATTGAGTTGTTGAAAAGGGTGACATTGCTCAAGATAATATTGTATCTATAAATGAGTTTGTTAAATGGCAGCTCCTTTGTACAACTACTTAAAGATAACAACAACAGCAAGAAGAAGAAGAAAATGAAGCCAGGCTCTGGGGCTCACTCCTATAATCCTAGCCACTCAGGAGGCTGAGATCGGAGGATCATGGTTCAAAGTCAGCATGGGCAGAAAAGTCCATGAGACTCTTATCTCCAATTAATCATCAGAAAATCCTAAGTGGAGCCGTGGTTCAAAAAGAGCTCAGACCCTGAATTCAGGCACCACAATCAACAAAAGAAACACAAAAAAGATTTAAAAAAAAGAACATAGCTTCACATTAAAAAAATAAAAATACAAAAACATTGAAGAAGAATGAAAACCAAAACACTTTTGCCTTAACTTCAAATACAGGCAGTTTTAAGTAGCAACGTGAAGGCCTAGAATTAGCAAGGAAGAAGCCTGTGTCCCCAAATCCCTGTCTCAATATCTCCTATCAAGGGTTTACTACCAGCCTGATGAAAGCTGTCAGCTTTCCTGGGATTACCACCAAAGCCTGCTGTCTGAGCTAACTTCAAAGTCACCATCTTTGTGATCAGAGTTGGGCAGAGCACAGGGGTCAGAGCATAAAAGATGTGGCTAAAGAATTCCGTGGTGACAAATCTTTGGCCCAGTTGCTTGCTCGTGGACTGATGGGCAGGAAATAGATTAGAAAGCTACATAAGCATTGAGGGAATTCTACCCCAAGAAATAATATACTTTGCCTCCAAAACCTGAATCCATTCATCCTTAGCAGCTCCCAGACCCCCAAACTTGAACCAACAGAAGGCATACTGCCTTCCCTAAAAGTAAACTTCCCAAAGACTCTAGAGGACGAAGACCAAAGGAGCAAAGGCTAGGGTTAAATAGGTAAAACCCCTCACTCCCCAGGCACCTACCCTCTGCTTCACTCTGTTGCTCCTGTCCAGTGCCTTGGGTCACCATTATAGATACAACTGGACAGAGCATTGGGAACACAAGATAGCCCACTGGTCACTACCCTTCATGTCATTTCCTTTCTTTATATTTTTCCTCTTCCAAAACTAAATTTATTCTTTGTACTTTTGAACAGACAGCTAAAATGGTTATCATGTACAATGAGACCAATTGAAGTCGTGGTCATTGTATTTCTTGTTACTAAATGTACGTGAGACTGGGGAAGGACAAAAGCTGTGGGTTCAGGTTGTAAGTCACCAGCCAGGAGAAGCCACCCCAGCCAGAGGGAGGAGGCTACACAGCACGTGCCAATCAAGGCGTCTTATGTGGATGCTTGCTGAGTAGGAGTAAGGACTGTCTCCCTCTGGGAGCAGGCTACCTCTTGTCAGATGAATGGGAAGAATAGTATGTGGGGATCAGACTGGCTGTCAGAGAGGTGGTTGATCTCAAAGTCTCCTCTGTGTCAGAAATAGAGGCATATGGCTTCTCAGCAGGAATATTCCATTTCTGTAAGTAACTTCAGACTAATGCTATGTAAGCTGATGTCACATATGCATCTTTTGGGGGAGTTTCCTTGGAAGAAGGCTCGGGGTCTTCTGTTAGCCTCCCACCTTCATGCTGGATAGAAGGCAGAGGTAATATATGGTATTAGAGTAGCTGTTTTGTGTCCTGGGAATGGAAGGAAAGGAAAGGGTGGGGGTCAGGGGGATGAGACTCTGATGACAGGAAACTCGGATTCCACAGCAGCTCCAGGCTGCTTTATGTATGGACATCTTCCTTTCCCTCCCTTCAGTGACTCACAGACTGAGTGAGATGCCACCTCTCCCTAGCAACCCTTCCCAGAATGTCTCCTGTCTTCCACTCTCCTTTTTCCTCCAAGTGGCCTTTTGATATCCATCCCCCCCCCTCCCCGGTCAGCTGTGTCATAGATCATGATCAAATCACAGAGAACATACAGTTGACTCTGCCTCATCTTCAAATTTCAACAAGAGAAACAGAAGGGCAGAGGTGCACAGTGTCTGCCATTATCCCAGAGCAAGGTCATAACAGCAGAATGTGGTCTAGAGCTCATCTCCCTCAGTCTCAGACTTCAACAAAACTCCCTTCAAAATGGTTATGGTTGGTAAGGGTCAGGCCTGTTCTTCTGCCCCTACATAGCCCTAGCAACACAAGCATTCGTCCAATGGAAACCCTGTTAGGCTGAAGGGTGCAAACTCTATCTTGCAGCTGAACTTGCTGAACAACCATGCTGAGTGATAAAAGCAGTCTGGCCTTGGCTGCCCTCTTGTTTCAACTCGAGCTCGCAAAGCCAAGTTATAAAGTCTAACAGAAGCTTCCTTTGATTTAGGGCTGCTGGAGGAGAGCCCTGAGTTAGGAACAGCGATCGGAGCTGTTTACTTAAGTGAATGAATGGAACTTTAACAGAACAGCTAATAAACAAATCCTCCCAGAGGTCATAGCCAAAGCTCCCTGGGACCTGAGGTGTTGGTCCTGAAATCCAGCCAAAGAGACCAAGGGATTACTCTGGCCCCTTGGCGGTCTCCAGGATCCCCAGGGGTTCTCCAGTATGGAATGCCATCTGAGAAGCCAGACCTGGAGGGAGCTTTATTTTGCCCACCCTGGAAGGAGGGACAGCCAAAGGACACAGCTAGATGGGAAAAGGCAGCATTCCGTGGCACCAAGGTATCACAGCGAGGATGCTTTCCTCGGAACATGCATCTGTTCCTCAAGACAGTCATATCTTTCCTGGAATCCTAAGGGAAAAAAAAATAATACATCAAAAACAGACCAAGTAACATTTTAGCTTCAATTAGTTTTTTGTGCTGATATGGGGTCTTGAACACGGTCTTGTCACTCAAGGATAGAGCTCTATCACTTGAGCCATTCCTTTACTTCTGGCTTTTTGGCCGATTAATTGCAGTGTCCTAGACTTTTCTATCAGGCTGGCTTTAGATCTCAGTCCTTAGATCTCAACCACTGGCACCTGACTACTTCTTAATCTCTGAGATTTGGCTTGTATTCCAGTTCACATATGGACTATGGCTGGCCATACATAGAATGGCAGCTGATCCTGGGGCCTCTATACTGCTCCCTTCTTAGGGAGTCCTCCTTCCAAAGAGGAATTTCAATTCAAGATGTCAACTTATCAATACAAGGCGTCTTCATCAGCGTTGTTTCTTCTATCATTCTCTTCCCATCTCCTCTACCCCCCCATCCCCTCAAATTCCCTAGTTTCCTTTTCACTTATGTGCATTGAACATGATGACTGAATTCACCAACATCCATCTGCTTCTCTTCCCTTAATCCTTAGTCTCCTCCCACCCACCTTGTCAAAACTTGTTCTGGTTTCTTAATGCTCACTTTGTCAAACTATCAGTTAATTGTTCAAAGGAGCTACACCATTGAAATAGTCCCCAGCATAATATACCATACTCTAGTGAATTTGGAGCTCTCTCTCTCTCTTTCTCTCTCTCTCTCTCTCCATCTATCTATATATTCATATAGCAGTGTATACATTTCCAAATGTGCTTATGTTTTAGATATAACTTCTCTGTATGAAAGAAAAGAAGTGCCCTTTGGCTCTCCTAGTTGGACTACCTTTACCATCAAATAAGTCTGGGCACAGCTCCTTTTCTCTGCTTCAAATGAGAGTATTTTAACACGCTGTAGAGTTGGTTTCCTGAGAGAGCTGATGGAGAAAGGCGGCCTAGGTCTGTTACTGTTTCCTGAAGCCATCAGAATTCTATCTGTGGTCCCTAAAGGAGACTTGGATGTCATTTGGTTTGGGGTTTGGCAAGATGGGTGCACTTCAGAGCCTTCTTACACATTTCCTGCCTTTCAAAGCAAGGTGGGGAGCGCTGGCTGACGTCATACTTGCTTATGACCGTCCCCAGCGGTGTATTTACTAAAGCTGTTTTTACTAATGGGCTGTTTACAGTCATTTCCCTTTCTCAGCTGGCCCTGGGGTACAATGAAAACAAAAAATGATACCCAGGGGTTTATCAATTTTTCTCCCTTATAAACTGTTAGTGCCTCTCAGCAGGAGAAGTTCACAATTCTCAATTCATAACTACTTTCAGCCGAATTTGTCAGCCAGGACTGACTCACGATGTGGAAAAAACCCAGCTCCTGCTGGCTGAGTCTGGTGCCCCTTGCTGGGACAGGCACCATCATGGATGAGACACTGTAGCTCCTAAGACTCACAGGGCTGGGAGAAATGAGGACACTGTCCCCAAGTGGCTGTATGGAAACTCTAAACAGGCAGAGGAGGGCTCTTCCTCTTGCATACATTTCCTTAAGTTTCTGTTTAACTTTCTAAGGGGGAAATCCCTGCCTCTGATCTAACATTTTATACACAGGAAGTAGAAAACAACCTACCAGCCAGAATGAGACTAAATGGGCAGGAACAGAGATGAGCTGGAGATATAAAGGGTATACAGAAAGCAAAGGTGATAGGACGGGTTTCTCCTGTCCTGTCCTGACAGGAAGAAGGTCATAGCCAACACCTAAGAGAAGGAAACCGATGAGATGATCAGTTAAGCCATGACCTCTAGGTGAGTGGAGGCCGACCCTACTCGCCAGAGATAACAAGTCTAGAAATAAAAGCAAAAGCCTGCTTCCAACAGGGAACCTCTCCTTCCCTGCCCTGCCACTGCTGTGATGGGATCCAGTGACAACCTTGGCCTTCCTCTCCAGCATTGTCTACCATACTCCCTGGGCCCTTGCTGCTGGCTGCAGCCTGCAGCCTCTGAAGACTGCATTGTTGAGCAGACAGTAGGTTTTATCCAGTCTGGCTTCCAGTAGCGATATCCCACCTGCATTAATATGCCTCTGAGACATCGAGTGCACCTCTCCTTCCAGAATTCAATAGTATCATTAAAAACGTGCACATCTCTAAGAGACCTGATGATTTTTTGAGTTTAAGAACCAACTGACAGAATGAGCCAGATACTATTTTGCACACATGTTTAGTGAATCAATGCATCTGGCCAACCTAAATCAAATAGCAAATGCCTTTGTTTGTCTGCCTTAGAAACAATCGCTACAGTTGTGTGTGTGTGTGTGTGTGTGTGTGTGTGTCTGTGGTATACTCATGTGTGTAAATATTTCCAGAATTTTCCTTTATTTTTTTTTCTTTTGGCAGTACAGGGGTTTGAACTCAAGAACTCACACTTTATAAGGTAGGTGCTTGTCCAGTTGAGTTATACCCCACCCCTGTTTCCAGAAATATCCTAACCATTTACAAACATGACTGGGTACACTTTCCTTCCACTTACCTGTCTTTCAGTCAGAAAATCCCATGACTGTAGTCTAAGTTTTGGTGTCCAAAATTCATATATTCCAGGAAGAAAGGTCCAAGAGACCTTGTCTCTGATTAACCAGAGAAAAGCTGACACAGCAACATGATTGCAGTAGTAAAGCACCAGCCAAGAAAGTGAAGCTGAGTACACAAGTTCTAACCCCAGGATTAGGGGTGGAATTGGACAAAAGACATGGAAATTAAAAGTAAGACATTATAAAAATGGCATCAAGAATTGAAGGCATAAGAAATGGTCCAAAGAGAATAAAAATTCTACTGATCCTTAAATCCACAGTTCATTCTTTTTAAAGACTAGTGAACTAGATGAGTCATTGGCAGGAATAACTGAAAAATAAACAGTAAGACATTTCGAAAACAAGAAAAACAATAGGATGAAAGTCCAAGCCATGAACATATTTAGCCCCACTTTGTGCCAACAAATTCGAAACCCTAAATGAAACAAATGGATTCCTAGAAAGAAATGGCTCAGGATCAAGTGTAAAACCTGAAGACATTAGTATCTATTCATGAAATTGAAAAGGAAACCAAATATTACCACTGATTTCTGTAGCCCAAAGAATTTTATAGTTAAGTTCTACCAAGGCTTTAAGAAAACAGATCATTACATGCCGTTTAATATATTCTATAGCATAACAAAAGGTAGACAATTTCTCAATTCAATCTTCAAGGAAGTCCATAAAAGTAAAAGTAGGCTGGTTGTCATACATAGGCATAAAAGTCTTAAAATAGCATGCCAAATCCAACCAAATAGCTTAGCTAATTGAAAGAGAAAAATTAATAAAACAAAAATATGTAGTTACTTAAATATATGCCAAAGAGAGGATCTGAAAAAATCCAACAATCTTCTCATTAGAAATCCTTTTATCAGGGCTGGGAAGGTGGCTTGGTGGTAGAGTGCTTGCCTTGCATGCATGAGGCCCTGAGTTTGATTCCTCAGCACCACATAAGCAGAAAAAGCCGGAAGTGTACTGTGGCTCAAGTGGTAGAGTGCTAGCTTTGAGCTGAAGAGCTGAGGGACAGTGCTCAGGCCCAGAGTTCAGGCCCTACAACCGACAAAAAAAATCCTTTAATCATATTATTTTTATTAGAATAATATTACCAAATCTTACAGTGGATATTAATGCCATAATACTAAGGAAAGTGTTATCTATCAGGAACAGGACAAAGATCTTGAAATATTATCCAATAGAAGAAAAATAATAAGCTCTCTATGCATCACCTTTACAATACATTTTTTAACATTAAAAAATAAATTAAGACACAAGGTATTAGATTTGGGGCTCATCCTATAATCCAGTCTGACTTTTAACTTATATCAGAATTTTAACTTTTATCAGAATTATTATTATAAAGGTGATATTCAGAAGGGTTACAGTTATATGTCAGGTAATAAATACATTCCTTTTTGACTAGTATCACCTCTCTCTTCATTCTCTCCCAGTTTTTCCCCTCCTGACTCTCTCCCCACCTGCCAAGTTGTATAGTTAATTTCCAACATAGTGTCTAGTGAATTTCACTGTTGAATTGGTTCACCCTTTGCCCATGTTTCTGTGCTTCCCCCTCCTCTCCCCAAATCAGATAAACTTATATACAAGACAAAGGATACAGAAATCAAAAACAGTGAAAAAAAGAAATAAACCAAATTGAACAAAGAACCACAAACTGTACAATACAAACCTCTTGTTTCCATTTCTTAGAGCTCATTTCAATAAACATCATTTTATATGATCATATGCACATAGCTATTGAGCCCTTGTGATCCTCTCCTAAAAATATCTTCATTTGGTCTCACTGTGTGAATACTTAGAGTCCTGTTTACTTAATCATGTCCAATTTTAATGTCTTTTTACTAATAAATCCTTTTTTTTTTCTCTTTTTCTTTTTTGTCGGTCATGGGTCTTGAACTCTGGGCCTGGGTGCTGTCCCTCAGCTCTTCAGCTCAAAGCTAGCATCCTACCACTTGAGCCACAACACCACTTCCAGTTTTCTGGTGTTTTGTTGGAGATAAGAGTCTCACGGACTTTCCTGCCCGGGCTGGCTTTGAACCACAATCCTCAGATCTCAGCCTCCTGAGTAGCTAGTATTCCAGGCGTGTGCCACCGGTGCCCGGCTCTCATAAATCCTTATATATCACCCTGCACCAGAATCAATTCCAAATGGATCAAAGACCTTAATGTAAGACCAGGTACCCTGAAAATATTACAGGAAGGGATAGGTGAAACACTGGGGCTCCTTGACACAGGTCAGAACTTCCTAAATAAAGATCCAGAATCACAACAAATGAAAGAAAGACTAGATAAATGGAATTGCAACAAACTGAAGAGTTTCTCCATGGCAGTGGACATAGCTAGCAAGATAAATAAAAATCCTACAGGATGGGAGATCAACAGACAAGTGTCTCATATCTAAAATATATTTAGAACTCAAAAAAATTAAACCCCTCCAAAAAATCCTCAAAGAAACCACAACCCAATTAATAAGTGGAATAAAGAGTTAAAGGGAAACTTCTCTGAAGAAGAAATAAGAATGGCTGGCAGACACATGAAGAGATGTTCAACATCTCTGTCCATAAAGGAAATGCATGGGGCTGGGAATGTGGCTTAGTGATAGAGTGCTCGCCTAGTATGCATGAAGCCCTGGGTTCAATTCCTCAGTACCACATAAATAGAAAAAAAACAAAAGTGACACTGTGGCTCAAGCGGTAGAGTGCTAGTTTGAGCAAAAAAGACGATCAAAGACAGTCCCAGGCCCTGAGTTCAAGCCCCAGGCCTGGCAAAAAACAAACAAACAAATAAATAAGGGAAATGCAATCAGACATTGCTTGATGCAATTACTCAACTCAGCTTCTGTACAGAAGCAGTCATGAACATGAAAGAGACAAGCTTGTGTCCCCATAAACTTTGTTTTCAAAAGTAGGGAGTAAGCCAGTTATGCCTAACAGTTATTAGTTGCCAACCCTTGGTCAAGGTTCCAAACTGAAGCCACATCCAAATCACAAAATGCCCATGGAATTGACATCAGAAAAGGAAATTCATGTTAATAGTGGGTGGAATGCTCCATAAAAGAATACAGGACTCATAAAGATGATTTGTGCAGGTTAAAGCAAGATTGAGAGGTGACACCTCAATTCTAAGCAGCAATGATAACAGAAGAATGGCAGAGTTGACTTGAGAGGTTGGGGTTAGGGAGCCAAGGCTGAGGCGTCTGTGTGCTGTGAGACTTTTTCCTCCACAATGAAGAAGACCTGCACACCTTTAACAGAGAAGAGAGGTTAGGAAAGATAAGTGATTATACCACTAGGGAAAATAGAAGACAAGACAAAGCATCCTTGAGATGAAGAAATGTTTTCCTGAATAACGTGTTGAATTTTAACTTTTCATTTAAAACGAGATAGGAGCTGGGTAACTGTATGTCATGTTTATAATTCCAGCTACATAGAAGACTGAGAATAGGAGGATGATGGTTTCAGGCCAGCCTGGGAAGAAAAATCTGCAAGATTCTGGCTCCACAGAGAGAAACTAGACACAAATTGGTGATCCCATCCATGATGCAAATCCAACTAGATGGAGAAAAGCTTGGACATGTAAGAGAAAGGGAGGCCGAGAACTTGTTCGACAAACAACCATTATAAAACACAACTGAAGATGTTAATACCACTGGCTCCATGATATACCAGTCTAGCAAGGCTCTGAATTCAAACTCTACTCAGAGAGAGAGGGTGGTGGTGAAATTTGAGCATTAGAATTCCAGATCAGAGATAAGGAAGCATGCTTCTCCTACGATGTATTATGGCTGCAAGAAAGCCAGGCTGCTCAGTCCCCATCTTAATTCAAGAGATCATGTGGCCTGCCACATGAGTGGACAGCATGCAAGACAGCAGAAGGCATTTATTCTTCCTGAGGGTCTGCCATCACAGGATACACAGAGATAACTGATTTTCCTGAGTGGAGCTGGATTTTTGCTCAAGATAAATGACTACACAAGGTAAGGCTTGATGATGAATGAATTGGGATTAGCATTGCAAGTGTGATGGAGAAATGCCCTCTACTCCTGATGCTTTCAAATCATTACTCTTGGTTAACATCTGCCATGATTAATCATCCCACCCCTGTGTGTACTGAGAGAACATTGTTTGGATCAAAAAACTGAACATTTAGTCTATCTTCTATTCCATGTAGAAGCACAAATGTCTTTCTTGCTTCTGGGCCATCATTCTTGTTTTAACTAATTTGGGGATCATAGTGAAACCCCCAGAATTTCTACACAGAAACAGAGAGTAGCAAGGTATGGCCATCCAATGAAGAAAAATGGTTACTGGGATGAGTGTATATTGAAGATTCCTTTGCACTTAAGTTTTATATTTATTCAAGTAGCTTTGGGTGGCAGAGGTCATAAGAAATAGATTCATCTCTGGTAAGCTGCCCTTGGATGCCAATAGTGTCTTTCAAGTGTCTTATACATAACAGTTTCAATTAAATATGCTAGCATTTTACTCAAATGTCTTCCACATATCAAGGACATAGAAAACATAGTCACACCTCATGACTGTCTCTTGTAGAGTTGCTACACATGGAAAATGTCTCTTGATGAGTTCTGGTGATCATTGCTTTCCATGGATGGTGGCTTCTGTTTACAAGAGCTGCCTCTGGTATTGCTGGGGATGGGAATTTTGTGCTGGACCAGGTACTCAGGCATAGCTGAGCTGCTCAGCTGGGTAGGGAAAAGGAGCATGTTAGGGACTGAGCTGTCATGCCAAAGATTCATGTTGAAGTTCTAACCCCCTTGTGCCTGCACCAAGAGTTTCATTGCAAGGAGCTAATTAGGGTTAAATAAAATCATAAGGATAGAGCCTTGGTTTGATAAAAAAAAAATGAACAGCCTTCTTATAAGAGAGACCCAGCCGGGTGCAGGTGGCTCATGCCTGTAACCCAAGCTACTCAGGAGGCTGAGATCTGAGGATTGCAGTTCAAAGCCAACCTGGGCAGCAAAGTCCATGAGATTCTTATCTCCAATAAGCCACCAGAAAACCAGGAGTGGCGCTGTGGCTCAAGTGGTAAAGTACTCATCTTGGGCTGAAAAGCTCAGGGACAGTGCCCAGGCCCAGAGTTCAAGCCCCATGGCTGACAAAAAAAAATAGGAGAAGCAGGAGGAAGAGAAGGAGGAGGAGGAGGAGGAGGAGGAGGAGGAAGAGGAAGAAGAGGAGGAGGAGGGAGAGGAGGAGGAGGAGGAGGAAGGACCCAAAAGTATGTTGATAGGACAACAAAAAGAATTCTCACATTGCTTGCAACACACATGCACACACACACACACATATCTGGTGACACCCTTGAAAACAGATGTTGGAGAACAGATAAACCTTAAAGATGCTTAAATCTACTCCCTTTGGATGTACAATGTAATCTCTGTGCAGCAAATACAGTGACCTGAGCCACAAAAGATATGTGCTCCCAGCATGACAGGGCTGAGAGGAGGTGGAGAAAGTAAGCAATGTGTACCTGTGTGCTCTTGTGAATCAATGAGGGTGACATTTAGTGGCCACTTCAGGAAGCAGAGGGAAATAAAAGCTAACAGAAGAAATGCCAGAAATATAAGGAAACGATGAAAGAGGCTTGTCAATTCACCTTTACAGTAGCACTTAAACAGAAGTGGATTGAAGGAAATAAATGTGTCAACCAATATTTGGTGTTGCCACAAAAATGGCAATGTCATAGAGTTCGGCCTGGTATGTTTAGTGTCTTATTTTTTTCTAACTGTATTAAAACGTCTAGGGCGTGGGTATGGTGGTGTAGTTCAGTGGTAGGCAACTTACCTAGCACACACGAGGCTCTGGGCTCCATCCAGATACTGTAAATCTAAAAAATAATGATAAAAATAAATAAAGATCTAGAATGATCATATTTTTATCTTATCTCTAGAGGCTGGTATATACTAGAGTCAATGTACAGGAGTCAGAATTCAGTTGAGAGCAATGAATGTATATCAGAAAATGTGGATTCTTGTCAGCTCTGATGGTCAGTTTGGACAGGTCACTTTTGATCTGAGCCATGTCCCTCCTTTGCTTAGTGGAGATGGTTCAGCATGGTTCCCCTCAGTCTGGCAATGATCAAACAGCATTATATAGAATCCATAACAAGCTTGCAGCCTAAATTCAGTCACTATAGATTCTGTCCAGAGGAGCTAACACTGAAATGAGAAAAACACTACCAAGAAAACTGAACCCCATTGTCCTGTTTCACAGAAAAAAAATAAAACTTGAAAGGAATCTACCTCAGGTCATGTCTAGGATGTATATCCGAAACTTCTGCATAGGTATTTTCTTCCCAGAACTTCCCAGATCATTAACCTCTTCATTCTACACTACTTAATTAAGCCTTTAAAAAAAACTGGTCCATTTCCATGCTCAACTAAAAACGTTGTGACCCTTAGAAGCTTTTAAGAGTCAGGGGTGTGTGTGTGTGTGTGTGTGTGTGTGTGTGTGTGTGTGTGTGTGTGTGTGTAGCATGTATGTATGTATGTATGTATGTATGTATGTATGTATGTGTTGGTACTGGGGCTTGAACTCAAGGCCTGAGCACTGTCTTTTAACTTTTTTACTCAAGACTGATACTTTACTACTCTATCCCAGCTCCAGTTTTAGCTTTTTGGTGTTTAATTGGAGATAAGAATCTTTGGGCTGGCTTTGAACCTCAGATTTCAGCCTCCAGAGTAGCTAGGTTTACAGATGTGAGCCACCAGTGCCTGGCCTGAGTCAGATTTTTTTTCTTTGCTTTCCTCTTGTTTTTGTTGTTTTGTGCTGGTTCTGGAGCTTGAACTGGACACTGTCACTGCACTTTTCTTTCCCCTCAAGGCCAGCCCTCTACCGCAGGAGCCACAGCTCTACATTTAGCTTTTGGGTGGTCAATTGAAAGTGTTTCATGGACTTCCCTGCCCAGAATGTCTTTAAGCCACAATCCTCAGATCTCAGTCTCCTGAATAGCTAGGATTACAGGCGTAACTTACCGCACCCAGCCATGAGTCAGATTTTTGAAGGTGATGTATTCCACCATCTGCTCTCTAAGGCTAAGGATGATTCCAGGAAATTTGTGTTTTCCATCCACCACAGTGCCAAAGATCCCCTGGCCCCTTTCTGCTGCCTAGCCTAATGCTTTTTGACTCAATTCCAAAGAATCCTTTCTACCTGTTTTATTAAAATCATTTTATCATATTACAACATTTCAAGAAGACACTCACTGTAACAGGAAAATAAATAGACCCAATCTATTTCATATCATCCAAGTCCTTAAATGATGAAGTTATGAAATACCAATTTCTTTTTTCTTCCTGTTCATCATTGGGCAGAAAGATTATGGATGCTAATTGAGGCTCGTTTCATTTTTTTTCCTCTGCTATTGATGTGGGTTTTTAGCTGATGTGGAATGAAACATATCATTTGTGAAGGGAGATTACTTTTACAAATTAAACCAATGTATCTTACTGAGTTCTATTTCCAGAAATGTAACCTTATTACACTTCATAATTAAAAATGAGAGCAATAAAGACATGCTAGCCAACATACCTTCTAATAACGCCTGCTGGATCTGAATTCAGTTTGGTTTTGACGGTTTAAAGCTCCTCAGGTACCCTGTGGGGACCAGGAGGGAATATTCCCATTGTATCTGTTATCTCTGCCATTCCCAAGGAGACAGGAGAGATGAGTCTCTGTGTGTTCCTAGCAAATAAACAACTCCAGAGGATTCTTGTTGGTGCAGTGAGAGGGAGAAATCCAATTTTCAACATGGCGGTGTGACCAACGATGAAGAAGGAAAGAGAGGCGTGGATAGGAGAGGAAGGTGGTAGGCAAGCAGGTTTGCTCTCCTGGTTTATCTGAAACTGGAAGAATGAGTGGGAAAGTGGAGAAAAGGGGCCCAAGTTGAGGGGGCATGTGGGCTGGTACAGGGTAAGGCCAGCAGAAGGAATCACAGTGGAAGGTCATGACTGATCCAGGCCCAGGGAGGGGCATATTGTGCTAGGAAGTTCTTAGAAAAGACGTAAGAAGCTTGTAGTAGTGGGTAAGTGTTCAAAGCCAGAGAAAGGGCAGAGTTGGATGGATGAATGGAAGGAGACATGTGTGAAAAAAATAAGGTTTGGATTTTGAGACAAAACTCTGTGTGTGTGTGTGTG
>NW_012267235.1:9249304-9270662 GCF_000151885.1 Dipodomys ordii
TGATAGAGCACTCGCCTTGAGCTGAAGAGCTCAGGGACAGCACCCAGGCTCAGAGTTCAAGCCCCATGACCGACCAAACAAACAAACAAAATAGCACTGAAACACACAGGAATTTTTTTAAGAGCACTAATAAGTCCTGCATTGCTTCTTTGGTGGCTATTTTAAATAACAATATCTCCAGTAAAAGGCTTAGAAATGTAAAAGCAGGGGCCTTGGATAAATGTGTTGTTTGTAGTAAAAGAACCCAAAGCAAGAAAGACAGAAGCAGATGTGCAAGGACTCAGATAAGACAGTGAGCTAACAAAAGGGAATGAAATACAAACTAAAAATTGTGAAGAATTCATATAAATGCATGATGTCACATTAGAAGGTACATATAAAGGAACAAATACTGTTGTGAATATGGTAAAGGGAACAGAAATGGGGAAAGCAAAGAAATGAAATAAAATTAAGTTTGAAAAAATGTCAGGGAAAGCAATGAAGAAGAAAGAAATGATGCATCATACAAATAATTGGTATCTCTGAAGAAAAGAACCACAAGATAATTAGAAATAAGTGGTAGAAAAGCAGGACCAAAAGTCTGATAGGATTGTAGGACTAAGATGAAAACCACAGCAAATAACAGTTCAGATAAAATGTAAACATTAAAATTCCTAAGAATACAGAAATGGAAACCATAGCAAAACTCAAAGCCAAAGCCAAAAGAGCTGGGAAATATCCTGACATCTATAGAAGGGGAGGTAAAATAATACCTAAGACGATTAGTCAAGTCATTGAGATATGAGTATATTAATCACAAGTTAAACAATGAGAAAATAATGAGGTCAACTAAAATTGAGTAGCAGGAGTTAAGGAAAAGTCATGCAAAAAGTGCAACAAGCAGGTTTGGGTTGATATATAAGTGTCTACATAAATGGCTAGTTGCCACTTGTAAGTGTGCAATATGTATCTTTACTCAAATATAAAAAGTTCCAAATTAACAAAACATATACCCATCAATACAAAACGTAATAGTTTTTTTTTCATCAAAAAGCTGAGAAATACAGGATGAACAATTGTAACAATGACATGTTCAAGACACTATGTTTAAAATGAACTTTACAATTTTGGTGGGGAGAGGGAGGAGTTGTGGAGGTGGGGAGTAAAGGGATGGTAGGGAAAAAAAAGGAGGAGGGTAACAATGTTCCATAGGAAATGGACTCATTACCTTGCTCGTGTAACTGTAAGCCCTCTCTACAGTATCTTTACAATAAAAAATATATTATAAAGCTAAGAAAATACTGCTTTACAGAAAATTGAACAGAACCAAGAACAAACTTATTTATGATGCTATAAACAAGCTATACTTACAAATAAACAGGAGCCCTGAGCCCAAAGCAAAGCCCAAATTTTACTGTAAAAATGAACAAATCCCAAACAAAATGATCCAGAAAGGTAAGAATACCAAAAAAAAAAAGAACTGGTTCAAGTCTTTGTATGAGACAAAGTTAACCTCTGCACAAAGACATCACTGAGTCAGAAAAAGACATTTTTCAATAGCATATATCACCATGAAGATCTAATCATTGTGGACAACTGTCAGATGACAGCAGTATAGCTAGTAAAGGAAGTGAACAGAGAGAGCTAGATAAATAGATACACACCAGTGTGGGAGGCTTTATTTGGCTTTCCTCACTCCAGGAAGGAGGGAGTAGAAATTAAAATCTCCAAAGATAAACCCAGCAAAGGAGCATAGCAATAAAGATATGACTGATATATGGTTACCTGTACACTCTAAAAAGAGAAAATAAATGCTCACTGTAATTGGTTATATATTCTTGGTTTAAAACATATCTGATAATTGGACATGAAAATAAGCCTCAATAAAAATCCCCAAGAAGAAAGTTCAGGAATATTTACATCAACACAAAATAGTGACCAAGCTAGTGATATTTAAAAAAAAAACTTTAAAAATAAAATAAACCTCAATTATTTGGAAACTTGAAAAGTTTTGAGCTGATTACAAGTAGCTAGATCCACACAGATAAAAATGGTCTACATACCAGAAACCATGTGGTCCAGGCTAAGCAAAAAAATCAGAGGACAATCTTTAACATGTGTATTAATAGATTAGGGGGAAAAGGAAATAACTTAAATAGCCAATCTGATATCTATGAGAAAATAAAAAATCAGAATCAACCAACCAGTGAAAAGAACAAGGAAGACAGAAAAATGCCCACCTCCACGAAAGCAAATTTCACATTAATCAAAGATGTGAGCATGATCAAGATATATCACGTACAATTTACTTCATTCTTCTTGAAGAAAGAACATTTCGCATGAGAAAAAAAAACACTAAAGCACATGACTAATAAGATTATTCTCTTAAATGCTATACTGGAAAACATTCATATGGAAGTCCCAAAGCTAAATATTGGGGCAAGGGGGTGTGGCTTAAGTCGTAAGGGATCTGGTTCTATTGTGGGTGTGGCCCCTTGGTAGGGGCATGCTTCATGCTTAAGTAGTAGGGAGGCAGTGGTGCAGGCCTGAGGAATGGCTTAAATGGTAGGGCACTTGCCTAGCATGCGAAAGTACCCAACGCAATCCTCAGAACTACCGACAAATAAAAGGACTGAAGAGCTAAATCAAATCCAAATAATAAGAACAACGCTAAAGGTATCATGGTGCCTGATTTCTAAATAAATACTAACAATAACAGATTAAAAGCAGATACATAGACAAACAGAATAGAATAGATGGCCTAGAAATAAACAAAAACATCACTACCCATTTATTTCTTGACAAAGGGGGCCAAACACCACATATTGGAATAAAGTATTTTTTAACAAATGATGTTGGGGAAAAAATATCTGCATGTCACAGGCAGAAACTAGCATCGGTCTCCTGTACAAATAACTGGAAATGACTCAGAGACTTTAAGGCCTGCAATTTTGAAAGTCCTACTAAGAGATATCAGAGAACACAGAGATGGGCACCGGGAAGGACTTTCCAAATGCAGCTCTAATTACTCAGGAAGTAAGCACAAGAATTGACAAATGGGATTGTTTCCAATTGAAAACTTCTGCACAGTGAAGGAAACAATTGACGCGGTGAAGTGACAGCCTACAGCATGAGAGGGAACTCACAAACAAGAAGTGTGGAAGGGTAGACAGCGAAGGACAGGTAGAGTGTGACAGCGAAGGACAGGTAGAGTGTGACGGAGGTGAGAGGAAACACATTCTCCAAAATCATCTATTTGTCCCCCCACTCTACCAGTACCCAGCTATGTGACTTACAGCAGACAGTATCATCTACCCTTCTTGCTTGGGTTTTGGGAGAATTGCCAAGCGACAGGATTTAAAATGGAAACCACATAAAAGGTACATGGTAGGTGGTGAGTGTCCATCTGGGCAGATTTCAAAATATTGCATGATTTCTCTTACATGCAGAATTTTAAAACTTTAAGAGGAGAGTTTAAGAGGAGACACCTAGTGGAAGGTCTTCCCATCACTAGAGCCCTACCCCTTTTTCTTCCTCTAATCCTGTCCCCTTCATGAGGTGAGAAACTTCCTCCCCAGAGTGTACCCGCCATGATGTTCTTCCTTGTCACAGGCCCAAAAACAATGGGGCCAGCAGTGCATGGACTCCAATCTCCAGAACTGTGAGCCCTATCAGACTCTTTTCCTTTTGGAGCTGGTTATCTCCAGTATTTGTGGCGGAAGTCAAAAGCTGACTAAATGAATGGCTGGTCACCTATACCACAATATGGTGGAGACCCGGTTAATGGTGGTGTATTGCAGTGTACATTGAATAATTGCACGATTTAAATGCTCTCACCACAAGGAGGTACTAGATATGTGTGCTGATGGATTTTGTGACATGCCTGATTGAATCACCCTACAAAATACTCAACACCTCATTATATCCCATGACTATGTACTATTATTAAGTTAAAAATTTTTAAATGTTTAGAAATGTAAGTAACTTAAATAATAAATTAAAACTTAAATAACTTAAATAAAGCTCAGAGCAGCCCTAGAAGAGCATTGGAGATTGGATGCAGTTCATTGATGAGAGCTCCTGTCTAACAGGTATGAAGTCTGGGGTTCCATTCCCCAGAACTAAAGAGTGTATTGAGAGGGGTAAAGTGTACAATGTCTGAAAGAGATCAGTACTCTCTTGAACAGGAACAATCACTCACAACACAAAGTGTCATGATCACACACAAAGGGAGATGTGGAGAGACCAATTCTCCTAGTTGTTCCCCTGTAGACAGGACTCACTCATTTCTCCTACAGCCTGACGCTGCTGAGCAGAAGGGCAGTGCGCCACTTCTGTCTCTGGGGTCTGTGTTTCCTTCCTGAGGATTTACGCTATCCAGGAATTCATCTACTTACGGAATACTATCTGGATCTTGGCATTCTGAGATGTACAGAGAAGATGAGGGGAGAAAAGAGGAGTGGTCATCCATCAGAACTCCTACAAGTACCCTGTGCATGTCCTCTTTTAATATTCCAAACACTGGCAGGCAGAGTTCAAGGGATCCGATTGATGAACAAGTAAAACGGTGCTTAACCAGGTAAAGACAGGTAAGTAGAGAAAGGTCCAGGTTTTGTCTGCTCAAGTTGGCTGTCTATATTCTCTTTAATATACCATACGATATTTCTTCTCATTTTCCCATGCCAGAAGAAGACAGCTCTCCTATCTTGGATATGATATAACTGACCATTAATTATTTAACAAATAGTGTCAATGAGGAGGCATGTAGATTTTTTTCTTGTTCTTTTGGTGATAAACCTTTCACACATGCTTTTAAAAAACTGTCCTGAGAAGAGATTCCTAAATGTAGAATTTTATAATGAACATTACTCCTTAGGGTTCTCCAGAGAAACAGAAATAACAGGATATATGGAAATAGATAAGAGGGGATTTATTGTGGGAATTGGTTATAGTAAGCAAAGACTCCCATAATTTGTTGTCTACCAGCTGGAGAACCAGTAAAGAAGGCAGTGTTGTTCAGGACAAGTCTGAGGGACTAAAAATCAGGGTAATCAAAGTAGTAACTCTCAGCCTGTGTCTAAAGACCTCAGAGCTAACATGGGTGCTGATCCAAGTCTTGACTGTGAAGCCTAAAGAACCAAAATCTCCAGTGGCTGAGCTCAGGAGAAAAATGGATGGCCCCATTTGAGAAGTAAGAATAAATTCACTATCCTCCACCCTCTTGTTCTATCTGGGCCCTCAACAGACTGGATAGCATTGGCACACATGGGAAAGAACATTACTTAGCCGCTTGTCCAAATGCCAGTGTCACATTCAGGAAAGAACAAAAACAACTTAAAAAATTAGCAGCTATTTGGGCATCTTCTGACCCAGTCAAGTTTACACATTAAGATTAACTATTATAACTACCTAGTTTCATTTTTCAATACTATTATTGCTCCTTTTAGCAACTGGAATTGTACTTGATAGAAAGCCAAGGGTACAAGTGATACTTCCTTTCAACATCTTAAGCTAGAACAAAAATGGTTTGCTTTTTGACATGACTTCATTCCCATAAACTTCTTTTAATATCTTAAAATGTATTAATATGTTGAATGTCATATGAAATTTCATATTACTTATTTTAGAAAAAACGAATTTTCTCATTTTTCTGCCAGCACAACTGTCAACAAGGAGTTATTTGTCTAAGCTTAGGAAAAAACTACTTTTGGAAGTTGAAAGGCATAAGAGTTTAAATTGCATGTGTCCTTCTACATGTGTCTGCAACATACACACTTCATTTTTGTTAGTCTTGTGAAAACCTTCACACTCAAAGGGTGTTCTTAAGCCCTTTAAAGACAGGACTTCTGCGAACTTGGCTCTATATTCCTTGCTTTTCTCCACCCAAAAGCAATTCAGTTCTCAGCATGACACCGAATCATGTAGTCCCTGCCACTATGTCAAAACACTGAAAGCTACTCCATGAAATGGCATGATCTGATATTTCTTTTGAATTTCTTACGTTGTCCAGTATAGACTCACACGGTCATTAACTCCTGGTTTAAAACTCTTAATAACCAGGGCCTACCACAAGACCAATCACCTAATGTCAAATATAAGAGATCTTTTAAAAATAGAAATCCAATGGGTGCCGATGGCTCATGCCTATAATTCTCGCTACTCTAGAGTCCGAGATTTGAAGATTTCTGTTGAAAGCCAACTTGGACAAGAAAGTCTGTGAGATGCTTATCTCCAGTCAAACCACCAGAAGCTGTGGCTCAAGTGGTTGAGTTCTAACCTTGATTAAAAAAAAAGATAAAGTCCAGAGCCCAGGCCTTAAGTTAAAGTCCCAGGGCTGGTGGGCGCGTGCGCATGCATGTGTACATGCATACATGCACGCATACACACACAAATTAAAATGGGAATCCTAACATCTTTCCTTACTGCATAAAGCCCTGTGGTGATTAATCCATTACTCTTTTGGAATAAGTACATTCTTCCCTATGTAGCCACAGAAGAATGGATTTTTGTTGATTGTGGGTCTTGAACTCAAGGCCTGGTTACTGCCCCTGAGCTCTTTTGCTTAAGACTAGTGTTCTACCACTTTGAGCTACAGTTTTACTTGCAGTTTTTGAATGGTTAATTTGAGATAAGAGTCTATGGGGACTTTTCTGCCTCAGCTGGCTTTGAACAGCAATCCTCAGATCTCAGCCTCCTGAGTAGCTAGGATTACAGGTATGAGCCACTAGTGCCTGGCTGGAGAATTCTTTTTTTCTTTTTTTTTTTGACAACATGTTCATTCTGCTCTGGGCTACCTATCACTCTCCTAAAATAATTGTCACTGGTCTTATTTCAGTTTCTTGACCAAGTCAGGTGTTATCCTATGCCAAAGTTTTAAATCTGCTTGCAAGAAACTCTGACATACTTCTCTGCTAGATTAAACCATGCCTCATCTTTCTACTCCTGTTGGCTCATCAGAGAAGCCTGCTCCACCCTCACGTGGGTGCTATTTCCCCATTACACACTCCTATAACCCTGTGTGAGTCTCCTTTGCAGGCTTGACTTCGGATTGAAAATCTGTAACTCTCTGATTCATCTTTCTCTTTCCAAAGAATAATTTCCCTAAAAGCCAGAATGCTACCTATTTATAGATAGATACTGGGTATCTATCAAGTACCAGGTCCAGGAGTCAACAATGGAGAGTCACAAGCTGAGAGGAGACGATGAGTAGTTTTGAGTTGTTGACCTCACATGGTGTGGTGCAAGGGAAGTCAGGGGGAGCAGGGAATCAAGGTCATCCAACCATAACCTTCTTCATATGGTGACCAAGGCTCCCAGGAGCCAACCTGTCTTGTATAATTGAATAGAAAACTCTGTGCCTATGTGTATTTTGGGGCAATGCATCCACTTCATTCACGACATTTTCAAATGGGTATTGACCCAACAAAAAGGGAGACAAATAAAACAAAAGAAAAGAAAAAGAAAAAAGAAAAGAAAATCTAGCCAGGCACCAGTGGCTCATGCCTGTAATCCTAGCTACTCAGGAGGCTGCCATCTGAGGATGGCTGTTCAAAGCTAGCCCTGGAAGAAATGTCCCCATGAGATTCTTATTTCGAATTAATCACTCAAAAACTGGAACTAAAGCTGTGGCTTTAAGTCTCAGAGTGCTAGCTTTGAGCAAAAGAGCTTCAGGGGCAGAACCCAGGTCCTGAGTTCAACCAACAATGTCAACAACAACAAATCCAAACATAGTCCAATCCAATTTCTGAACAAGCTATGTACATAGCCTTGAACTAAAATCTGGTCCCTTGAATCCATAATTACTGCCCTAACCATGCCACTTTGTTGTCATTAATATTAATAGTAAAAATTAAACTGATATTTATTATTCATCTAAAACAACCATTTCAGTTAGGCCTTGATATTTTCCCCCTACTAGAGGTAAAATGAGCTCCTTGAAGTGCCCGGCTGCCTCTGATAGGGAGCTGGCTAGTTGTCCTTCATCATAAAGCCTCGAGGACTCCCTCTCCAGTCCTCAGTAATAAAGCGCTATGAATGCAGCATGTAGTTCAGGGCTAGTCATCCTTCATTTGCCTCTTGTTCTTAACTAATAAAGCCCCTGCCCTTGTTGGGCCTTGTTTCTACAATGCTGGACACCTTTAAAAAAAAAAACAACAGGATGTTCTTGAAAAACAAGATATTTTCCTTTGTACTAGAAACAAATGGTGATTAATGTGCTCATTGTAATTAATCTGTGGTGACAGATTAGCGGTGTGGCGGCGGTTCTTCTGCTGCTCTGGGAGCCTTCTTTGATAGGACAGCTGGTGAGAAGGGACACCAAATTCAATTTGTTTCTCATTTGCATACATATGACAACCATCTGTGCTAATAACACTGCAATGTCTCCATTAGACCAGTGCAAGTGTGTTGCTCTCCCGGGCTTCCATTAGGCTTGGGAGAGGAGAACTTGCAGTATAAATATTTGTAGAGGAAAAAGGGTGGGATTGATGGAGCGAAATCAGCCATGTCCCCTTTCTACCAAAGGTTAGACATTAAACATGAGTGGGGAATCTTCTCAACCATAGGGGGCAGTCTTCTTTGGAGAATGTTGGCTGTCTTCATGGAAAGGTCTTAACCTCTCCCTGTCAAAGACACAATCAAAATACTCATGGCCTATGCCTTATCATCAATCACTCCAAGTAGCTTCACTTGGGCTGAGACCTGTGTTCTTAAATAGTTCACTTATTCGAAGAAAATATTCATTGATAGCTACTAACTCCAAGAATTATTCTAAGTGGAAGAGGGAAAGGCGCTTGTTCCGTGAGATTATCTGGTAGGGGTCAATTACCAGAAACAAGGAAAACAAGCAGGAAACAGGAATCAAAGCAGGGTACAAAATGACATGAAATAGTATGCCATGGCCATGTGGGATTTGGTGGCCAGAGAAGTCCTCTCTGAGGAGGTGGTGTTTAATTAGTCATCTGAATGCCAAGAAGGAACCAGCTGTGGACATCTAAGGAAAGTACGTTTGTGTAGAGAATGGGAGAAGTTAAGATATAAACCCCTAGACAATGTGATCTTGGTGGGTTGAGGAGAACATGGCCGGATTGCCCGAGGAGAAGTAAGTGAGGGGCAATAGCTGGGAGTCTGAACTAGTTTGTTGGCTATGGTAGGAAAGCACCATAGATGGTGTAGCTTAAAATATCAGAAATCTGTTGGTTTCAAGTTGAGAGTCTAACAGTCCAAGATGAAAGCATCAACATGACTTTGATCCAAAGTGGAGTGTTCTCTCTTGCATTTTTAAGCTTCTAGACTTTGCTAACAATTTTTGCTGTGTGGGCTCTTCTGCGGGCTTGAACTAGGCAGAGGTCCTGAGATCAAGGCTAGAACTCTACCACTTGAGCCACAGCTTCATTTCTGACTTCTTTTGCATGTGGTTAATTGGAGCTAAGGGCCTCAAGGACTTTTGTGACTGGCTGATTTCAAGTCATTATTCTTAGATATAAGCCTCCTAATAACTATCATTACAGGAACCGGGGTCTCTTCAGTATACTTCAATTGAGAGATGCATCAGTGCATTCTTTGCTTCTGTCGCCATCGTCTCTCTGTCTTTCTGTTATACAGCAACACACAGCCATAGAGGATTAACCTGGTAAAGCATATAGGAATTCAAAAGCCAAGTAAAGTCATACAGCTTTTAGGACAATGAGTGACTGTATCACCATGAAATCAAATTTGCATATAATCAAATTTTCATGTCTTTGTCTTATGCTGATTAGCTGGAAGAGAAGAGAAGGGAAAATGAAGATAAACCACTCAGGAAGTTGTCCCATTGATCTCTGGGTATCTAGCTATTATAGTGGCCTGATCTAAGGGAATGAAGGACATGGAATAAAGAAGGAGGTTTGGGGTTATATATTAAAGGCAGCTTTTTATAACATTATAAATAGGCTTGGGGAAATGAGAATAGTCATTTTTTCCTCTATAGTTGGCAGAATGGCAGCTATTTGCTAGAAGTGGGAATTCTTGGCAGATGGGAAACAAGTTTGGTAGAGAAAATCAAGTGTCATATGTTAGATGTATTATGCTTGGAGACACCAAAGAGTCACGGGGGAATTTAAGGCCCCCATTAGGGTGTGTGAAGGTAAAGGCCAAAGGAAATGACTAGCATTAAGACCAAGCTTTGGAAGTCATTAGCTGGAAGAGATTATCTGAAGTCCACGGTTCTGGGTAAGATTCTTCTTAGAGAAAAGACATACAGAAAGAAGGTCTCAACCCCAAGCTCTAAGAACCACAATGGCACTCTTTTTCACTTCCGGTTTTCTTAGCAGTCATCACATTCCAAAGTAAGTGTCCTTCTTTATTATGAATGGATTTAGCTTGATGATGACTTGTGCAGGGCGATGAGAACAGGTTGGCTGACTCTACTCTAGCTGATGCTTCATTCTACCTATATTCCATCACCATTTTCCTTTGTCCTCTCACTCTATGAGGGGTGAAATATAATACGCACAGTTTAGGCCTTTTCAACTTCAGTGCTGGGTGTTGCATAAGTCTTTGTTGAGGAGCACGGAGAAATATACTATAAAATGCTGAGTAGCATCTCTGGTTGGCTCCCCTTAGTGCCAACAGAACACTCTAGTCCCAAGAGTGAAAAATGTCTCCAGATGTTTTCTGAGTGTTCTCTGGGAAGGAAGAGGTAAAACCATTGACATAGACCTACCATTAGGCTCAATGTACAGTAGAGAATCTCATTCAATATTTGTCATTTGGTGATGAAAGCAATCATATGTAGTCATAGTTTCCTGTTACCTTCCTCTATCCACGAAAGGAAAGAGATGCATCACTAAAAACTTGAAAAACATGGAGAAAACTAAAGGAAGGGATGACATTGTCCAAAGAAAGAAATGTACTTATGATGACCTTTGAAATGGACCCCTCTGTACAATGCCTGATAATTACAAAAAATCGTATTTTATAGTATCTCGGAAGACAGCCTTAAAATTTTTCATCTGCCATTGACCAGGCCTCCAGATTTTAGACACCTTCAGAGTTCAAGACAACTACATAAGAAATGAGAATGAGGCATGAACAAATTGTAAACTGAAACATCTGCTGAATTAAAAGCATTCTTCCAAAGCCAAAACCTGGTTTCATAAGCTAAGGAAGGTTATTACCAATTTTAAAAAAAATGGCTACTCCATGTTCTGTTGACTCTGCATCCTGAAGAAAATGTCATCTTTAACACAACAGATGTCCTTTTAAAATTTTACAACCTGAAAAAAAAATGGAGAGGTCCAGGGCGTGGGGAGGGAGATGCAAACCAGACCATTAAAATATAATCTAGATACTACAAATGAATACATTGATAACATAATCAGGTCGAAATGATATGAAATCAAATGATACGTAGCTGCCTTTCTGAACCTCATAAAGGAATACAATCTGCAAAATGCCCATGGCCTGATGAACACAGCATTCTTCCCCAATGGTTCCCAGCCATATCAATGTAAAACCCTGTGGACAGCACTAATAGCTAATCTAAGGAACATTACAGATCATGAAGATTTGCAAAAGCACACTCCTTGAGTACCTTCCTGTTGACCATGTCTAATTTTGCCCCCAAATGTGACCACTTTTAATGCACAGAAGCACAGAAAACGGAAACCAAGGTGAAATGAAGCCCTTCTTTCTAGAGCAAGAATCCTAGTCTCCTACCTGCTGCCCCTGACTTCCAGTCATATACTGAGATTTCCAAGTAGAGATGAGAAGGTTGGCTGACCATTTGCTATGTAAAAGTCTTAGATTAGCTGGGTGCTGGTGGCTCACACCTGTAATTCTAGCTACTCAAGAGGCTGAGATCTGAGGATCACTGTTGGAAGTCAGCCCAGGCAGGAAACCGTGAGACTCTCATCTCTAATAAACTACTCAGAAAAAGGTGGGAGTGGCGCTATGACTCAAATGGTAAGAATGCTTGCCTTGAGCCAAAAAGAAGCTCGGGGACTGTGCCCAGGCCCAGAGTTCAAGCCTTAGATTAACATTGGTATCTCTATCACATGAGCTCAAATGTACTTTCCTTTTGAATGTTTAGGGTGGAAAAGGAAGATATTCTAAGCAAGGCTTGCAGAGAACAAGGCTGTATGCACAATCAGACATGTACCAGCTTTCCACTGCAGTGTAACAAACCACGCCAAGATGCAAGACCTTAGTAGACCCCCAGTGGCTCATGCCTGTAATCCTAGCTTCTGCAGAAGCTGAGATCTGAGGGTTGTAGCTCGCTGCCAGTCTGGGCAGAAAAGTCCATGAGACTCTTACCCCCAATGCTAGAAGTGGTAGAGTACGAGCCTTGAGCAAAAAAGCTGAGGGACCACACTTAAGTTCAAGCCCTGATTTCAAGCCCCAGAACTGGCACACACACACACACACACACACACACACACACACACACACACATAGAGAAAGGACATCTTCAGACAGTATCTGCCATAATAAATGACTCATTTGACACTGCACACTTATCAACCTCCAGCATTTCTATACTGTTAGCCACAAGAGGTCTTTCTTCTTCTAAAGTACTGTCAGCTGACAAGAGCAATGGATGGGGAGGGGAGGATTGACCCTCCTATGATTATGTTAAGGGGCAGGTGCTAATTCCATCTATCTACATAAACTAAAGACTTTCAGAAAGCCAGAAAGAATGACTCTCTACTCCAGTGCTTGGCTTTAAACATTCTCTTGTTTCCTCTTCTGAAAACCTGGCTCACTTGCAACAAGGGAATCATTTTAAAAAATGTTCAAGAGCAATTTGCTTCATACATGCTAGGCAAGCACTCTACCACCAGTATCTGGGCACAATGGCACACGGATGCCTTCTTAAGGTACGTGGTAGGCTCAAATTGGAAAGACTGGGATTCCAGGCCAGCCCAGCAGAAAAAGAAAAATACAGGAGTCTCCATCTCAACAGAGGGAAGTTGGAATGCGTGATACAGTAAATAGGCAGATCATATTCATACCATTGGTGTGATCATACTGTTTGGCCAGGTATGTGCCCAAGCAGGAAACAAGACCTTATCCTAAAAACAACCAATTAAGCTAAGCACTGGTGGCTCACGCCTGAAATCCTAGTTACTCAGGAGGCTGAGATCTGAGGATCACAGTTCAAAGCCAGCCCAGGCAGGAAAGTCCCTGAGATGCTTAACTCCAATTAACCACCAGAAAACCGGAAGTGGTACTGTGGCTCAAGTGGTAGAGCACTCACCTTGAGCTGAAGATCTCAGGGACAGCACCCAGGCCCTGAGTTCAAGACCCACGACTGACAAAAAACAAAAATTAAAAAAAAATTAAAACATAGCTGGAGATTTAGCTCCATAGTATGGCACCAGCCTAACATGTGTAATGCTATGAGTTCAAATCCCAGTTCTTCTCCCCATCAAAAAAAAAATCTGCTTCAAAGGACAGGTATAGAAATGAAATGGGAAAAAAACCCATCAGATTCTACAGAAATTACTAGAAAATATTAGATGGTAAGCAGTGATTAAAATGGCTGACATCTGGGTAGTAAGTATTTAGTAAGTGCCAGCAAGTATTGTTGAGCAGAAGGTCTTTCAGAGAGAGAGAGAGAGAGTGTGTGTGTGTGTGTGTGTGTGTATGTGTGCTGGGGGGGGGGGGGGCGGGAGGGGGGAAGGCCAGCCATTGTGATGGGAAAGAGGAATGGAAGGATTGAGAAGCCTGGGGTCAGGAGAAGGACGCTGCTCACCAAGCTTGAAGAAACATTTGACAGACCTATCTTTAATACCAAATTATCCAAGAGAGTTTTGGGATTTTCCTTGGCATGGCAATGCATTTTCCTCGAGCCTGGGGAATAAAGACTTGTAAGGTTAAAGGTCAGCTCATTAATCGCCTTACGTGTCTGTTTGTTTGGATGTACAGATGCTCCTTTGTAAGGCAATTTGAAGAAGGATGAAAAACACAGGGAGCAGGAAAAACTGTGGACTCTAACCCAACTCTGGGTGGCACCGCATGGAGGAGGCCATGCAGAAGGAAAAGGTGGTTTAAATTAAAGACTGTTTTCAAAAACCGGTTCTGTTCTTTCCCGAAACTTGCCTTCTGGCTGGCATGTGATCTTTTTTTTAATTTTCTTTCTTTTCCCAATAAATGTTTATTTCCTTCAGCTAGCCAGAGTGTCATTAATTCTCCTTGTGTCCTTTTCTGCCCATACGATGCATTGCTTCACACTATCAACCCATCTCTACTTCTGCAAGAGCATTCCTAGCAGTGCCCCCTTCTGAGAGGTGTCAGAACAAGACAGAGAACAGATCCGCTGCATGTGCCTGTGTGTATGTGCAGGTAGATGTGCACTGTGCACGTGTGTGTATGCACGTAGTTATATGTGCATGCTGATACTGGGTCTTGAACTCAGGGTGTCTTGCTCTCCTTGGCTTTTTCTACTCAAGGTTGGCCCTCTACCACTCAAGCCATACCTCCATTTCTGGCTTTTTGCTCAATAATTGGAGATACGAATCTCATGGACTTTTCTACCTGGGCTGACGCTGAACTGTGAGACTCAAATCTCAGCCTCCTCAGTAGTTAGGATTACAGCTGTGAGCCTCTGGTGCCTAGCTTCTCCTGTTACTTTATCTAAATTATTTCCCCAATTTCCTACCTCAACATAACTTTTATTCTCAACCCAAATGTATTATTTCTCACATTTCTTCCATATACACATTTGTGATTGTATTTTTCTTGTCATTTCATCTTCATCGGACATCTAAACTCATTCATTTTACTCACATGATTGGGTGTTTTAGCACCTACCCCCACCAAAATTTTAAAACATATGAATACAAGTTGAATCACAATTTTGAAATTTACCAAAAACATCCTAGGAATGTTTTCTTCTATTCTCTCATTTTACAAATGAGAAAAAATCCTCTCTCTCTCTCTCTCTCTTTCTCTCTCGCTCTCTGTCTCTCTGTCTCTCTCTCTCTCACACACACACACACACACATACACACACACAGTGAGTTAATGCTAGAATGAAATGTTAGTAACCTGCTAGCCAGGCACTATTGTCTCATGCCTGTGATCCTAGATACTCAGGAGGAAAACATTGGGAGAATCACAGTTGGAGGCCAACGTTTATGAGACCTCTTGTCAACCAATAGCCATGCATTGGTGTATATCTGTCATTCTAGCTATGCAAAGCACCTTGGTCCAGGATGGCCTCAGGCATAAAAGCAATACCTTATCTTAAGCAACTAGTATAAAAATGGGCTGGAGACATGGTTTTGCACTAGAGTGCCTGCTTAGCAAGGGCAGATCCTGAGTCAAAGACTAGTACCACATAAAAGAAAAGCTAGTGGCAAACTTGGAGAAGAAAACAAGTGGTAATGCTCCTCACTCTGCCAAGAATGTAACTCACACTTAGAATATCTGTAATGTCCAAGGTACTGGACATTTTCCAGATTGAGTCTATACTTGGAGATTTCTTTCTTTTCAGGCTTTTTGTTAGCAACAAAGGATGAGAGATTTGGTATCTGAAAAGTTTATTTACTCATTAACCAAAAATCAAATCAAAGTCTCCTTAATAGCTTGCTGAGGTTTTAGTATCACCATTACCAGTGCTACTGGGAGGAGAAAGCTGTTTGACAAGCTGCTGATGTTGTGTGAGGAATAAAATATTGCTCTTGAAAGGCTTGGTTTCCTTTATAAAAATTTTTTATGAGCATCATTTAGTTGTACAACACACTCAAATCTCTCTAGTGCTGCCATAGGGTGAAGAATATGAAGATGAAGGTGGATAAAGTATTTGTACTTTCTCTATTCTTTCCATTAAGAACTACTAAAAAAAATCTCTTGATGTCCTATAGAGAACTAACACACCAAAGGGTTCTGGAAGGTGGAAAGAGGATCATTTCTTAGGGATCTCAGAACTACAGCGATGATGGTGATTACTTCTCTGGCTTTCTATTAATTTCACCTTTCTTTAGTCCTCAGACAAAGGCTTAAAGAAGCTGACCACCAGGAAAGACGGATGGACTGAGACAGATGGAGATGAGGTAGAACCTCCGATGGCACAGCCTTAGGAACAAGGAACGGGCAGGGAGCAGGGTGGCAAGCTATGGATAGTGACTTCTCTCCTGGCGGGGAAAAGGGGTGGGAATATATAGGAACTTCACTCGCTGCAATGGCCAAAAGGGAAAGCTACATGTTCTCAACCTTGTGAGTCTGAAAAGCAGTTCCCAGTGCCTCTACCTGACTCCTCCAGGTGATACCAAAGAAAGCTAGGTAAGGCCAGATTAAGGACCTGGGACCTTTATCTCTGTATATTGTGGGCCTCTCAGAATGTTTGTGGAGATAGGATTAGAGGTAGAACTCCTTCCTTCCTCTAGCCATCAGGAGGAGCCTGCACTCACGTCAGTGGAGGTCAAGGAGGTCCCAGGACTTTCATCCTCTCCAATAAGGAAAAAGTAAAGGTCAAAATTCCCTTCCCTGAAGTAACAGGACCAGTAGAATCCAGTACAACCAGCAGATTGAAATGAGATCCAAGTTCTTTTAGTACACTCATCATACCAAGAGCAGAAAGATCTCAAACAAGTGTGGAAAACAGAGCACTAACACCTACACAAGGAGATGGTACAATCACCCAACAAGGTGTGAACATAGAATAAAAATGCCTCAACAAGCCACCATGAAAACAGTCAAAACAAACAAGCAGATAGGAAGTGCCACAATGAAGATATAGGGTCAACTGAAGAAATGGTAAACTGCATAATGTAGTAAATAAACAAATACAAACATAGAGGGGAAAAAAAGCAAACAAATAACCCAGTACATGAGCTTAATAGAGAAAAAGAGCATGGGAAATGTAGTTTGACTTCCATATTGGGTGCTGTCCTATTCCATTCACCATGGCTATCACAAGCTAGTTCAGACTGGGTAATTTATCAAGAACATGAGTTTGCTTGGCTTCCAATTCTGAAGGATGAGATGTCCAAGAGTCTTTTGCTGGCATCTGCTCATCATTTAGTGAGGGCCCATCCTGCACCAACACAAGGAGGTAGATGACTTCCCAAGGGGAGCTAGAGCCAGGGTGCTTGCTCGATCCCTCCTCTTCCTCTTGTAAGGCCACTGATAGCATCATTGGGGCCCCACCTGCATGGCCTCTTTGCCTTCCAGAGGTTTCATTCCCAAATATCATTACCATAAAAACATGGGGATTAAGTTTCCAACACATGAACACTGGGAGAATACCCTCAAATCACTAACAGCAGCCAAGTAGAGATGAGAGGTGGACAGTTAACTGGCAGAGTTTATCTCCATCTACATCAGTGACCCGGAAGATATTTGATACCATTCTATAGCATTTCTATTACTCTCCATGTGCTCCTCATGCAACCCCAGCTATAAGATACCGTCATTCGGTCTTCCCTCACACTGAACGTCAAGGCCCAGCCTGTCACCATCTGCAGGCTCTTTAGAACATTGACCTACAAAATACGAATCAGAGCCTATTAGACCCCAGCTGCCCATTACAGTTTGAGAGGCACTGTTTTAGATGTCTTCTATTTAATCCAGTACTCGTATGTAAGTCTGCACATAAAAATCCTAGAGATCTCTATGCCTGCAAGGCTAGAAACAAGGCCAGAGAGGAAAACGGACATGGATATGTGAGCACCAGACTGAGACCTCTGAACTTTAAACCTCTGTCCTCATCCTTTCAGATCTGAGGGGTCCTTTGACAGTCCTTGTGCTGAAGGCTTGATCCTGGGGATATTCTGGAGATGTGCCTTGGAAGGAGATATTGAGGTCCTGGCCCCTCCCTCTCTTTCGCTCATTGCCTTCTGAGCAATGAGGTGAGCAGTCCTGTTCCACCAGACACTCCCCACCATGAGGTCTGCCACCCCAAGGGGCCAAGCAACAACCATAGACTGAAACTTCTGCACCCGTGAAGCAATGACCAACCTTTCCTTCCAATGAGTGGAGAACCTCAGATATTTTTGTCACCACTACAGCAAACTTAACACAGATGCTTGAAGCTCCAATGATCCCATTACATCAAATAGGATTATCTTATGATATAGGTGATGCCTGTTTGTGGAATAAGTCCTGGCCCTGCCTGGTAGATAATTACCACGGGGATATTTTCAAATCTTAACACTAAGTCTATTTAGGAACTGGGAGGCTTAGGACTCTGTGCCTGTAGCTTATACTATCACTGGAAGCCAGTCAAGCACAGTACCCTTGTAACTCACTTACCTGTTGATGCTCAAAGATACACACATATAATTTTACCAGTTCCCATTACATATAGACTTCCATTATAGCTCTATTTCCATTCAGTCATAAATTTATGAAAAAAATTCCCCCATTGGCTAAAATTTTCCAGGCTTAATAACACTCTAGGGGCAAACTTTTTCAATTAAATTCCACTTAAGCCAATTTTAAGCTCTTTGAGTGAAATATATATATATATATATATATATATATATATATATATATATATGCCAGACTCTTAAAAATAACCATCAAGCAGTTTCCTTTAGAGAATGAGAGAGAGAGAAACAGAGAGAGAGAGGTTTATTGAACACACAAATATTCACGCTTCACAGAAGAGCTGAACTCTCTAGCATCTTAAATTTCCCAATGATGGAAGAAGAGGTGCTTTCCTGCCCGGTCCTCTGCCATGGAGAACTACAGAGAGTCTGTAAAGCAGGTATTTGGTTTGAAGCTTGTGGGGCCACTTAGCATCTATGAGGCACATTTCAGTTAATTTGCATTACCTCTCTTCCTTCTAACCCCGGCCAAGTTTTTCACTTGGGGACTAATGAGGAGAAAGTCATTTGGATTATTGATCCAGGGTGAGTCATGTAAAACAGGGGAAGAATGAGCAATTACCACTCTATTAAATCACCTCCATTTACTGCTTCTAAACTTTATTCTGGAGTGCACACCCTCCATGTGTATCATTTCTATAGAGAAAAAAAAAACACACTTTGCCTTCTTTCTCAGAACAATGGGAGGAAACAAGACCTTCTGGCTTCCAGTCCTATTTCCCTGATTGGCTTTTTTTTCTAGCAAATGCTTTCATACTCACTGGGCACATCTTCATTTTGGCTGATTGGGGGAAGGAAAGCTGCCAGAATACACCCGCGCGTGTGCGCACACACACACAGCTGTCACTAGCAAAGTGTCCAGCAAATGCAGGACAGCAGTGAGTTATTTGCTGGGTTCTTCATGTCATAGGCTTAGTGCCAGTGGAAATTTTCATCCTGATTCCAAAGAGAGAAAGAATGAAAAGCCTTCATGGATTTTAATCGTCCCTTCTCTCAGCTGAAGCTTTCACACACTATATGAAGAAGAACCATGTTGGAAGCCCTCCAGCTAGGTAAAAAATAATATCTTCTGCAAAGTCACCAAGATGCCTTAGCCCACTGACTTCTTTTCTGACCATTCTCAGCTCCATCTTGCCCTTTCTAGGAAGTCTAGGAAATCCATCAATGTCCCAATCCAACTTTAGATGTTCCTGACAGAGGGCTTGACACCCATTAGGTCCTCAGCAATCACTTCTTAGATATACACATGAATGAATAAATGTACCTGAGGAACTTGCCAGGGGAGGTGAAAGTCACACAGCCAAGGCCACCTCTGCTGAATCAGAAGAATTTGCCTGGTATGTTTTATGATGTTGTTCTAACCTTAACAGGTAAGACCTGTGAAATGAGTCAAGTGGACAGAGGGGGGAACAGTCACAAAGAGGACCTGAGAAATAACCCTCAATCAAGGCCTGTGGAAAATACCATGGAAACAATACTATTGTAAATGGGCCTTGGAGATTATTGTTGGGGTTCACAAATGAAGTGAATAAAGCCCAAGTTTCCACTGCAGTTACCACCCATCTGGGTGCTTCCAGGATTATCTACCATCAGAAGATAGGTGGCCCTTAAAGGAAAGAAAAACTACTGAATAGAAGGTGGAAATGAACAGGAGCTAAGACCTGAGCTGAGAAGCTCACACAAGAGGAGGAGTGTAAAAACATGAGTAAAACTATGTTGTCTGCTATAACTAAGACACACCTCCCCCAAAGAGAACAAGGCCCACCCTGACTTTTGTATTGTATTATCTTTAAGTAGTTGTACAAAGGTTTCAATTCAACATGACCATTGGTAAGTACAATGCACCTTGATCCATGTCATCCCTTTCCCAATCTTTTGGTACTCTGGGTCTGTAAGAACAAAAGAAATCAGATCTAGCTTAGCGTCTGTCATTCTGTCTTATGACTGGATGGTTTAGGCTGTGGGCTCTAGACAAAGATCCTAAGTACAAATCCCAGCAGTGCCATTTGTATGTTCCTTGGTATTCTTTTTCATACTCTCTGCATCTCAACATTCTCATCTATAACATGAAAATGTAGTTGGGACTTATTTCCTAAGGTTATCTTGAGAATAAAATGTAAAATGACTTGTAAAGTATCCATGTATAACACACAGAAAATACTTGGTATAGCCCAGTGTTTTCCACTTATTTTTCGATAGTCCTGGGTTTGAATTCGGGGCTTGCTGGACAGGTACTCTACCACTTGGCCCACGCCTCCAGGCCCCAGAGCATATAATCAACATATAATTTAGAGACAAAGCAATAAGTAAGCAGCAGAGGAGTGATAAGTAAAACTGAGCTATTGAAATTGAGTCTTGGTATTTTGTCTTGAACAACTAGGAATATGGTAAATATTGAAATGGAGACAAAATATAGAGGAGACTCTGGGGATTTGGGTGTAGACTTTTAGTTTTACAATGAGTAAGGCAGACCTGATATATGAGTCTATAACTCTCTGTTGTATATAATAAGATATAACCTTTGCAGAAGAGTTTTCAGAATTTATCTGAAATGGTGATGTAGAGCTTTGGAAAAGACCAGAAATAGTTTAGTTCACCTGTAGTGACACTGTCTGTTCTTGAAGAATTGTGAAGAATTGGGTTACTTTGTTCTGGCCATAAAGTTGCATGTGTAATATGAGAACATTTTTTTGTTGTTTTTATTTTTGGTCCTGTTTTCTTGAGTTGTAGAAGTGAATGATGATGTAAATAAACTATTTCTTTGTTTTCCAGGGATACTTTTTAATTACATTTCCAATCTTTGTCTCTTCTTTTTCCTTTTGAAGTTGGAAACAAGCACAAAATTTCTCAAAAGTGTTGCGGAGAACTTCCCACATGCCTTTTTTTATTTTATTTTATTTTATTTGTGAACATACTGTACAGAGGGGTTACAATTACATGGGCAGGATAATGCGTATATTTCTTACCAAGCATTGCAGCCTCCTCCTTTGTTTACCCTTCACATCCTTTCCCAGCTTCCCCCCTCCCCCCCCCAATCCCAATCCTTCTCCTTACCCCCTTCCCCC